>NC_084732.1:55298845-55433845 GCF_033978785.1 Entelurus aequoreus
TGGGCCAGAGCACAGCCTTGTTTGACTTCGTTGATAACAGGAAATTCTGGAGATGTTTCACCATCATCAAGCACACGGGCCATCATCCCATCATACAATTGGCGAGTAATGCTGATGAAAGTTTTTGGCCATCCAAACTTGGCCATGATATTCTACAAACCCTTGCGGCTAACAGTGTCAAAGACCTTGGTAAGGTCTACAAAAGTGACAGAGATCCTGGTGTTGTTCTTGGCACTTTTCATGGAGTTAACGGGCAGCAAAACCCATATCAATAGTACCTCGGCGAGAACGAAAACCACACTGGCTTTTGGGAAGAAGGTCTTCCTCTAAGCCTGTTGAGGAGCAGTCTGGCCAGTATTTTACCAGCTATGCAAATAAGTGAAATACCGCGCTGATTGTCGCAACACTGTCAGTTGCCTTTGCGCTTATAAAGGTGCACAATGGAAGCTTTCTTAAATTTTTGTCCAGAAAGAGATGAAAAGTTAATGTAGCTTGAGCGACAGACTGGGACCACCACACTTGTAGATTTCTGCACGGATGGCATCAGCTCCCCGGGCTTTACCACCGGACAGTTGCTTGATTGCTTTTTCAGAGATGGAGGGTGGACAGTCAAGCTCTGTGTTGATCCTGACATGCGAGAGCCAGTTTATGGCTCCATCGTTGATGGATGATGGTTAGTTGAAGTGCTTGGCCCAACGCTCCAAAATGTTCCCACGTTCCGTGATTAGTGTATTTCTATCTGAGCTAAGAAGAGGAGGTGAGCTAGATGGCTGAGGTCCATAGAGAGCTTTTACCAAATCGTAAAAGCATTTGTGGTCATGCATATTAGCAAACTTCTGGATCTCCTCGGCTTTATTGCTGAGCCAGGTGTCTTGCCTGTTGCATAGTTCTGTCTGAACCCTCTGGCGTATGTCTGTAAAAGCCACCTTCTTGCTGATTGAACTTGGGTCTTGTTGGTGCGTTAAGAAGAGTTTGTTTTTCGCAGATATCATCAGTAAGTTGAGAAGCTTTGACGTCTAGCTTCAGTTTAGAGACATCAATTTTCTTGGAAGTCTTCTTCCCTTGGGGTCGACGTTTAGCCTGGAGGTGCAGTTTCAGCTTTGACGTAACAAGCCTGTGGTCAGTCTAGCACTCAGCTCCACACATGGCCTTAGTGACAAGAACATCCTTTAGGTCTGACTTCCGAGTAATGACGTAAGTGATCAAATGCCAGTGTTTTGATTTTGGAAGCATCCAGGTGGTCCTGTGCCGTGTGCTTTGTCAGAAAAGAGTGTTGGTGATTAGTAGTTCATGTGACATGCAAGTTCTGAGCAAAAGAAGACCATCGCTGTTACTTTCCTGTTCCATATCTCCCAATGACACCATCCCAAGTTTTAAGTCCCTTAAGAAAAAAAGTTTGTCTGCTTTGGGGACGCTTGATATTGTCGAGTCCAGGTCCTGGTAGAATTTGTCCTTGATGTCAGCTGGATTAGTCATGGTCAGA
This sequence comes from Entelurus aequoreus, assembly GCF_033978785.1. Lineage (NCBI taxonomy): Eukaryota > Metazoa > Chordata > Actinopteri > Syngnathiformes > Syngnathidae > Entelurus > Entelurus aequoreus. The sequence continues at coordinate 55,300,329 of NC_084732.1, forward strand.
GCATGTGCACTTATTTGGAATGCCTGATGATGCTTTCCAGTGGAAAGCTGCATTACCATGAGCCTGTCATTGATGCCCTTTGGTAGGCTAGACATTGTGTGTATCAACTTGGGCTTGATAGCAAAACCAACACCTGATTCACGTTTCACAGCAGTGCTTCTATCACTCCAGAAAAACATGTAACCGCCATGGTTGTCTGTAAGCTGACCCTCCTCTGCTAGACGTGTCAATGTTATACCGGCTGAGTTTGAGTGCAAGTAGTGCAGTATGTCTGCCAGGTTGGTTTGCCTTGGGGTTGTCTTGGTGTGTTCTAACATTCCATGTTCCGATGATGAGTGGTGTCACCTTGTTTCTTTTGTTGATTTTTCGACCGTATGAAAGGGATCCCCGCCAACCGTGCGAAACTGGCCCAGGTCAGGGGAAGCAGGCAATGTTTAGGGCACTTTTTTTAGCCCCTTCCTCAGACTTCAGGAATGCACTGCTCACTTTCATAAAGGGCTGCTCTGTCATTCAAGGGGCACCGAATCCCACTGCTGCTTCGGTCAGTGAGAAGCGACCCAATGCCCGGAGTCGCCTTTGTGTAAGTTTGCAACTACAGCTGCCAGTGTATCCACAACTACTGCTTCACCGCTTGCCTATCGCCACACGGCTTAGTACGAAATTCAACTACTTCTACAGCAGTCACGACTTCGACCTGAATTAGTTTGAAGTGGGAGAACCATCCAATTGGTTCAATTACAAGACAAAGTCAAGACGACTGGGGATGAACCTAGATGCAGAAGCTGCCATAATCTCAACTGTGTCAGTTGGGCAAACGCCTGTGGGGCTTCACTCCAATATTTCTGTCGGGGTTGTTTTCCCTAGCCTTACACTATCCCTAGTATTCACAAGGCAGTGAGGCCATTTAACCCATGACTGGGAGTCTGTTGGTGGGCATATCCACCGCCGATGGGCCTGAATACCACACCTCTGGGGGCAGACCTCCTAGTCCCTGGTAGATTAGGCTGTAAAGCGCTCAGTATCCATGTGTCGCCACGGTAAGGCTCTACCTAGGGCTTGCTGCTGGAGAGGCTGTGAACTGGCAAGGGCAGACTTACATACTCTGCTACCCTTTTCACATTTACTGCTAGCCAGCAGTGAAACCTGAAAGCGGAAGGCGACAAGCACACAACACACCTTGCAGACACACTCTGTACGTCACAACAGCCATTATGACACAATATACAAATACTATATATAGTCACATGAATACAAGTACTAATTGATGGCAACACAAATCAATAAATAACTACCCAAATATTTATAATATTAATACTAATGTCAACACTTTGTGATTGTTAGAAACCCTCATTCTTGTACATATGGAAAATCATGTCTTTGAGTGGACTTAAAAAAAAAATATATAGTGTTAGATATTCTTTTATTTCCACATTCTAACTGTTCCATAGTTTAACCCCACATACTGAAACACAAAAGCTTCATTGTGTTGTGCGTACATTCTGAATTTTAAGATTTCAATTACCCCTTAAATTATAACTCCCTTCCCTTTCAGTGAAAAACATTTTCTCCTTTCCAGGCAGTTAATTGTTTTTTGCTTAATGTGTAATTTGACTGTTTGTGGTTCCACAGGATCTGTATATTTCAATAGCTTTGAATATAAGAATAATTTCTTCTGCAGGATGATGAGTGGATATAATGTGCTTTTGCAATTATTGCCCCAAACTTCTGCACAGTAGTGCAAGTTCATGGCATTCTTATCTCTGCATGACACTGTTTAACCTTCTCCACCTACTTATTAAAAATGTGTAATATTCAGCCTGTTAAACATTCTGCAATTGCGGACTATCAATCAAAACGGGTTATAAAAGAAAATTACAATAGCGAATGGTAATATTGTATAGTGAACTGTAATTAACTGATGTGGGCTGCAGAGAGCTGTGGCAGGCATGCCTGCGGTATTAGACCTAGTCTTAGTTGTAGCGAAGAAGAAGCAAGTTTGTTCCAAGTCAAACTTCCTTCATATCGCCCCTGCCATTACAATACACAAAATTTCAATCCGCCAAAAGAATATTATTTAGGTAGAAATATCACAGAATAACAGAATAGCATGATCGTATTGTAAGAAGATTTTTTTATTTATTTTTTTCGTTGTTTTGTTGGTTAAACTGGATGTGAAGCGTAGCACTATTATTGTGAAGCCGCCAACCCGACGTGTGTGATTGGTATGAGAAAAGAGTTGACATATTTTGACGAAAATCTCAGATAAAAGTGACTTTAGACTTCCTTTCCACTGTCTTTGTTTCTGCTGAGCTTTTATTCCATCTTACTAAAGCAGTTCAAGTAACAATCTACATTTCAAGTTGTCAATGCACTTAACTGTAATCCAAACACGGACGTGAAGCTCCCCCTCATTCCAAGCAGCAATGCGAGCTCAGCGTTCGCATCAATGATGTCATCTCACGCCGATTGAAGGTAAAATTATCTTGTCTTCTCCGGAGAACTATTTGCCATGGCTTTGGATCTGAGATTTCCATAAGGTCCCCCTTTCTTTGTGCAGTTCTGCAAGCTATTTTCAAACCTATGGCTCAACAGTAACTGGACACCATTACACATTTCCACAAACTACGGAAGGGGCCAAGGGTCAAAAACGTCAAAAAAGTTAATCGCACGTTTAAAAAATGATCGCTGTTAAATAAACTTATAGTTAACGCGTTAACTTTAATATATAACTAATATATATATATACTAGGGGTGTAACGGTTAGTGTATTTGTATTGAACCGTTTCGGTACGGGGATTTCGTTTCGTTTCGGAGGTGTACCGAACGAGTACACATGCTAGCAGCGACCGGGCTAGGACAACATGTAAAATCCAGAGCTGGAAGACCCTCCTGCCTCGTTAAGATCTCCCGTTTGGGAACACTTTGGCTGCACGATACAACAATGGAGGACGGAGGTTTGCTCAGCAGCTGCTTCTGACAACACGTCAAACTTGTGTTGCACCTTTCCTGCTTCTGGCTCCCAGACCGTACTCGAGGAGCGCAGGGGAGACACTCCTCCAGGGCCGATGTATTCTCGGGGGCAACACCTTTCACTCTACCCGGCAGTGGGTCTCCACAGCTCCGGACTCCAGGGTAAATGACGAGTCCGGCGATTAGTTGCAAATCGTGTCTTTATTGAGGTCTTGCACACAGCCAATTCAACAAAACACTAGCCACTCCCCGCACTCACGCTACCGCTCCCTCCCCTCGCTCACCCACACACTCACCTCACGTGCTGTCACATATTAAAGGGCCACACACACACATACGCTACTCTCATAACACATGCTAACCCATTTGAAGCGTCACCACCGCATTCAAGCAGCCTCTCCTCGGCGAGTCAGGCAGGGCTAAAGCAATAACAAATGTTTTTATAGCTGCAGATATAAGTCCATATTGCATTAAAAACTAGATTTTGACCCACTTCTATTGTCGAAGAACAATGAGCCCATATATCGTCTTACTGCCAAGTTAGCAAGGCTGGGGGGGGGGAGTTAATCTGAGGCTGAGTTGACTTGAAACTGTTTAATATTGCACTTTTTATATGTAGAAGAAAAGTTTTGTCATTTTATTTAATCTGAGCAACAACTTGAGGCAGTTTAATGTTGATTAACGTGGACCCCGACTTAAACAAGTTGAAAAACTTATTGGGGTGTTGCCATTTAGTGGTCAATTGTACGGAATATGTACTGTACTGTGCAATCTACTAATAAAAGTCCCAATCAATCAATCAAAAAAAGCACTTTATATGTAGAAAGGTTTTGTTAAGAAACCATTCTGAGCCTTATCTTATTTAGTTTTTATTTTATATATGTTGACCACATTAACCCTGGCAATGGACCCTGTGTGTATATGTATGGTATGCCATTGTTTACAAATTTGGTAAATAAATAACCAAAAAATTTATATTTTCTTGTTTTCTTACTGTACCGAAAATGAACCGAACCGTGACCTCTAAACCGAGGTACGTACCGAACTGAAATGTTTGTGTACCGTTACACCCCTAATATATACATATGTACACACATACATATATACACACATATATACTAATATACACATATACATACATGCATATACAGTCGTGCTCATAAGTTTACATACCCTGGGAGAATTTATGATTTCTTGGCCATTCTTCAGAGAATATGAATGATCAATCAATCAATGTCAATCAATCAATGTTTATTTATATAAACTTAGACTTAGACTTAGACTTCCTTTTTATTGTCATTCAAATTTGAACTTTACAGCACAGATAAGAACAAAATTTTGTTACATAAACTCATGGTAGTGCAGGATAAAAAAGCAATAAGGTGCATATATAAATAAATAAATATATATAAATAATATATAAATATATATATAAACTAAATAAATATATATAAAAAAATATAAATAAATACATTGATTACTGTACAGATAAATATATTGCACTTTTCCACATGCGTCCACGTTTATGGATGTATGTTATATCGTCTTTTTTATTCCAGCGAGTTGATCCATTTTGGGGGGAGTTGAGGGGATAATTTAATTTTGATGCGTTCAAGAGTCTTACGGCTTGAGGGAAGAAGCTGTTACAGAACCTGGAGGTTCTGCTTCGGAGGCTGCGGAACCTCTTTCTAGAGTCCAGCAGTGAAAACAGTCCTTGGTGGGGGTGGGAGGAGTCTTTGCAGATTTTCTGAGCCCTGGTCAGGCAGCTGCTTTTTGCGATCTCCTGGATAGGAGGAAGAGGAGTCCTGATGATCTTTTCCGTCGTCCTCACCACTCTCTGGAGAGACTTCCAGTCTGAGGCATTGCAGGCTCCAGTCCAGACAGAGATGCTGTTGGTCAGCAGGCTCTCTATAGTGCCTCTGTAGAATGGGGGGAGGAAGCTGTGCTCTTTTCATCCGACGCAAAAAGGGCATGTGCTGCTGAGCTCTTTTTACAAGAGCTCCGGTGTGTAGTTATGTGCACAGTTATGTGCACCCCCAGGAACTTGGTGCTGCTTACTATCTCCACCGCTGTGCCGTTGATGTAGAGTGGAGCGTGGCTGGACTGGTGCTTCCTGAAGTCAACAATGACCTCCTTGGTCTTGTTGACGTTCAGGACCAGGTTGTTGGTTCTGCACCAGTCAACCAGATGTTTCACCTCCTCCCTGTAGTCCATGTCATTTTTGTCACGGATGAGGCCCACTACTGTCGTGTCGTCCGCATACTTCACAATGTGGTTGGTAGTGGACCTGGCGCAGCAGTTATGAGTCATCAACGTGAACAGCAGCCGACTCAGGACGCAGCCCTGGGGGGAGCCGGTGCTCAGGGAGATGGCACTGGAGGTGTTGTTGCCCACTCTCACAGATTGGGGTCTGTCTGTTAGGAAGTCAAGCAGCCAGTTGCATAGGGGGGTACTGAATCCAAGGGGGGCCAGTTTGCTCACCAAGTGCTGCGGGATGATGGTGTTGAATGCTGAGCTAAAGTCCAGGAACAACATCCGAACGTGTGTGTGCTTTCCTTCCAGATGTTCTAAGCTCAGGTGGAGTGCCAAACACATTTCGGGTGAACATTCGCACCTTAACACAACATAAACACAACAGAACAAATACCCAGAACCCTTTGCAGCACTAAGTCTTCCGGGACGCTACAATATACACCCCCCGCAACCCCCCCCCCCCCCTCAACCCCGCCCACCTCAACCTCCTCATGCATGTCCCAAATTCCAAGCTGCTGTTTTGAGGCATGCTAAAAAAAAAAAAAAGCACTTTGTGACTTCAATAATAAATATGGCAGAGCCATGTTGGCATTTTTTTCCATAACTTGAGTTGATTTATTTTGGAAAACCTTGTTACATTGTTTAATGCATCCAGCGGTGCATCACAACAAAATTAGGCATAATAATGTGTTAATTCCGCGACTGTATATATCAGTATCGGTTGATATCGGAATCGGTAATTAAAGAGTTGGAGAATATCGGAATATCGGATATCGGCAAAAAAGCCATTATAGGACATCTCTAATACATATGTATATATTAGTGTTTTATCTTGGTTCAAACAATATTTATGTTTTAATTTGATGTCTTTTCAGTAGAAACCTCCGTATGGAGAACTCACCAGGACCCACACACATCTCTATCCTTTCAGTAGGATAAAAACATCTTTAATGACCGAGACCGACCAGCCAACTGCATTCATACAAATGAGAGGATTAGAAGCACTTCCAAATGAAAAACAAAAACTTCACATCTTAGCTGACCGACAAACAGGATGGAAGAGGAAAAAGGGAAACAGTCCCGAGAGGTCAGCAAGGTTGTGTGGTTCAGTTCCCTTTGTTTCCTGCTTATGTTGGCAAAGACAAGTCCAGAATGGGTTTGTGTCCCACAACAGAGGTGACAATATAACACAAGCTGCCCTGCAGTGTTGTTGTCACATTAGGTCTGAAAGATGGCTCACCGAGGCCTTCAAAGCAGTTAGTGTAACCGAGGAAGCGTATCCATTCTACAGATGGTGTTGTTTGATGCACGTGGTCTAATAAATAATCTCAATAGCCTACATGGGACAATTCATGAATGAAGCAAATACTGCGCAGACCAACCCAGAAAGCAACAACATCACAGTTGGTACAAGAAGTTCCTGCATGAATGGGCTTTGCTGCTTTTTGTTCAGTGCAGTGAAACCTGTGCTGTACTTTTGATGTCCCAAATCGTGGCGTGAACTGCATTGTGACATCTGTGTACACCTGCAAACATGAATAAAATAAACTGGGAGGCATTAAAGTACCAGTAGAGTGGAAAAACAAGTTGACTTTATATGCTTAATTGATATTCATTAAATCGATTAAACCATATCCAATTGTATTTACAATCAGCACAATGCCACAAATTCAGTCAGCCATTTTGAATATTCTGCTCCGAACGTCTTCGGTAATTTCCGTAGATTGACATCACTGGAGTAACACTTTTGTATCAGATCAGTCATGCTGGAAACACGCAAACTTTAGAGAGAGATGTGCTGTCTATCATTCACACATTTTATATAAGACATGAACACAAATTTTCTTTTTTTATGCATTGTAAGTCATAAATAAATAAATACATAAAAAGTCAGCTAACAATGTAGTCAATGTGGGCTCTCTATTTTGCCCATAAAACCCTCTAAATAACCATTCAAAATGTGCCAACAATACTCTATCTACATATCGTGTGACCTGAATATTAACCAAATATTAGCGATGTTGTTATTATAAGTGCTATTGCAGACAAACTATTTTTTAGCAGCGGATTGATAGCACACAGCTAATTAGCCCTCTGCTGCTTAACTGCTAGCTGGCCGTGATGTTCTGCTGCTCCCGCATCATCGCCTCTTTGCTTAGTCACAGTTATTCTAGGTTATAAATCATGCCTCTCATCTGGATATTAGGAGGATGTTGCCATAAATCTAGAAGTTGTTCATCTCTGACATTTATTTCATACCCGGACATGGAGATAAACCAAAGACAGTGTCTGCAGGGAGACTTTTCCTTGTTAACCCTTCATGTGCATCATGATTAATCCTTCATCTAAGTGGGAAGATATGGACATCGAAGTAAGAGCAGACATTGTAAGCTTATCGTTTTACAATCTTTGTAGTTTGTATTTCTTGTTTAGCACATAGCAATGGTGCTACATGATGCTTAGTGTTTCACTGAAGCTGGATCTGTTCAGCATAGCTTCTAAAACTTTTAACTCATTCTCTTTATATTCAGGATCAACAATATAAGTTTCTGGATCATAATTTTTCCCAAAGTAATCGTTTTTGGCTAACACAAAGTCTGCATGATTTGCATTGCTGTTGGTGACGAAGAGATCTGTGGTTCCTACCGTTACGTCACGCGATTACGTGTCTGTCTAGCTTGTTATCCATCTCTCATAATGGCTTGGGAATCACTGTGAGATTGATACTATGTTGATCATATCTATTGTATTTACTCGCTAACTTTGTACATCTTTCAGTGTCATAGATCAGATATATATGATAATAGCTTCAATACAGAGGCAACTTGTTTTCCACTCTACTGGTACTTTGAACTTTGAGCAAGTACATTTTAGCTAATGGGTGACGGGCTGCTTTGGGCATGAGAAAGCAACAGTATTTAGTGTTGTGTGGGCTTGACAGTGGGTGAGCATTAAGCAGTTAGGTTTGAAGTGTGGAAAAATCAAACGCATATGTTTTTTTAGAGAGCTTTTGGCTCTTTGACACAAAAGTACTGAATCCACTTTCTGAGGGACTGGGAGTTACAAAGAACATGTCTTTCTCTGATACCTTTGTTATTGTGGGTATCTCACTTAAATGTTTATTTTACATCAATGTATAAAGACCAACGAGATGGTGGTGCACTTCAGAAAGGTCAGACATCCTCTTCCCCCTGTACTTCAGGTATATTTGGGCTCATCTATCCATGGATCTCACCTCGAACCACAACACTTCCTGCCTTCTCAAGAAGGCCTACCAGTGTCTCTATTTCTTCAGGAAGCTGTGGTCTGCTGGACTAAGGAGCTCCATTCTTAGGAGCCTCTACAATTATTTGGTGGAGAGCACCTTCAGCACCAGTATACCGGTGTGGCACAGCAGCTGCACGGCTGAAGAGAGGAAGACACTGCAGAGAGTGGTGAAAGCTGCTCAGAAGATTGGGGCCAGCCTTTTCCACCACCACAGATATCTTCATTACCAGAAGGAGGTGGCCTCTCTGCATCACTAAGGATTTCACTTTCCCTGCACACCCTCTCTTTGATCCCCCTCCCCTCAGGCAGGATGCTGCGAAGCATCCGGAGTAGGACCACCAGACTAAGGAACAGCTTCTTTCCGCAAGCTGTTCGACTTCTGAACTCCGATGGTGCACTGCAGTTCAGGTTACTAATCAAAATTGGACCACTGTAAACATATTGGCACATTCTTGCATTGACATGTTAACCAAGCAAACATGGAACACTGGGTTCCAAACTTGCGATTTATATAACCCGTGTTCCTCTAGGGACCCCTTTAAAAGTCCTCTCCTTTTTTGGTAGTTACACATTTTTTCTGTAATGTGATTTATGTAACTAAGGTGTTGCTGTAGCTTATTTCTTTCACGTGCAGTCAATCGTTCAACTTAGTGTTCATGATGGTTACATTTTAGGTCTTCTCTTTTTCATCGTTTTGTGCTATTTAACAAAAACCTTTGTGAGAGGCTCACATTTTAGCAGCAGATTCTTAAAAACACTAGAGTGCTGTCATAGAGGATATCTTTGACTGGCTTTTTTGCAGAAGGTCCCCTAAAAGCAGCAGTGTGCTCCTCTAACTCTGACAAAATAAATAGTCTACAGTAGAGGACACTGCATGGTTCTCTGGAATATACAAACTATTGAAAGGATAAGTCTGGCCCCTGGTCCTTAGCTTTCTGAAAATGTAGCACCCAAAACTATTTATTTTGAATATCCCTGTTGTACAGTATGGTTAAATCAGTCCTTCTCAAATAGTGGGGCGGGTCCCCCAGGGGGGGCACGGTGCAATGCCAGAGGGGGCGTGTGTGACCTCAGGGAACATGCTTTTTTGCCCTACAAGAATATGATTAAGCGTATGTTGCACTTGGCTTAACTGTGACCACGGTGGGAGACAAGGAAAGACTGGTGTGTTGTTTCCTGTAATGTTAATAGGCTTACAATGTCATGCAGAGGTCATGGTGGAGAGTGGGGGGTGCCCGCAAAATATTTTATTCTTCCTAGGGGGGGTGTAACAGAAAATATTTTAGAAGCACTGTGTTAAATGCTACCCCATAGTGAACAATTAATGTTTTTTTTCCTGTTTATTATCTCAATAGGTGTACCCCGCCTCCCTCATGTTAAACTAATTTCCACGCTCCTGCATGTCCATCTGTTCTGTCTCTCTATTCAGCTATATACATTGGTTTCGCCCCCTTACTGAAGACATATAACTTGTTTAGTCTGTAATCTCATTATAAAGCCTTTAATTGGGCCCCAACAATATCAACTATCTAGTCAATTGAATCCAATAAAAAGTCAAGTAGCATATTTCTGAGTAGAGACAACAAAGCAGCATGTTGAATACATTAATTCTGTGCTTTTTAAGGGGGTCCTATGTTACCCCATCTAGTTTTGTGAGACTTGTCTCACGCTGAATTCACAGAGTGTGAGGGTCTTTCATCTCCCAGGCCCTATGAGTCCGAGTAGTGAATCAGGAGCTAAAGGACCATCAACTGCTTCCCGCACACAACCCCCCCACTGCTGCACTACTCTCAAAGGAGTCTTTCAGTATTGTGTTGAGGCTCGGTTCCAGGTCAATAGGAGTCCAGAGATTTAGAGGTGCAGAATGATTGGGAACAAATGGTTTGTTTGGTGAGGGCTCTAAAGTAGCTTTAGAACTTCCATCAAACTGAAGGTATTGCCGACGTAGAGCTCTTTAGTCTTCCTGCAGCAGAACTAACGTGACGGTGATGACGAAGGCGCTGAATCGTATATCACTTGAGCCTGGGTGGAAGCACTCAAAAACAAAAGTTCATATCATCCATTACTTGTTATTGATATTTTGAAACATATTCATCATGTCTCAACAAAATACCACAGAATGACCAGGCTAAATTAAATCGGGGGACACATGCTGTGGCATTTCTAGAAACACAATTAAAAGGACCCGCAAGGGGCTGACATTTAAAAGTAACACATATGCCCCTGTCAGCAGAATTACTGCAGTAAATCCGTATTTGGAAGCTATATTGGTAGGGATGAGAATTGATAAGATTTTGCCGGTTCCGATTCCACTTTCGATTCTGCCGAACGATTTGGTTCTTATTTGGAAAAAAAGATGGATTAGCATCAAATTTGTTTAATTTAGAGCTAACATGAGCTTACAAAGCCAACAGTAAGGACTTAAGAGGCACATAGCACAGAACAATACTTTTGAAAATAAATTAAAAAAAATATTATGCAGAAATTAACAAAATTAAACATGTGGAAATAACACAAGAATGTAACATTTCGTAACATATTTAAGAATCTCTGACATCTACATAGAAAATATACCGTGAAAAGGTTTGTTTAGATTGACAAAATGAAACTAATATAATGACACAGGCTCATAACATGCATATTCATAAATACAGATATTTCAAACATTTGTTTGAAATAATGTTGATGATTGTTGCTTACAGCCTAAGAAAACCTTGAATTGAAAATCTCAGGAAATGTGCTATTTTTTCAAACAAAAAAACTGGAAGCCATGATCATCAAAGTTGTATTAAATAAAGGCTTGACATATGCCACTTTGCATGTAATAAGTAAATATCAGGAATTAGTTTCACATTTGAATTTGAATTGCTGACATGAAAGAACTTTTACACAATATTCTAATTTTATGGGTTCAACCTGCAGCATGATGGAACAGGGGTTAGTGCATGTGCCTCACAATACGAAGGTCCTGAGTAGTCCTGAGTTCAATCCCGGCCTTGGGATCTTTCTGTGTGGAGTTTGCATGTTCTCCCCGTGACTGCGTGGGTTCCCTCCAGGTACTCCGGCTTCCTACCACCTCCAAAGACATGCACCTGGGGATAGGTTGATTGGCAACACTAAATTGGCCCTAGTGTGTGAATGTGAGTGTGAATGTTGTCTGTCTATCTGTGTTGGCCCTGCGATGAGGTGGCGACTTGTCTGCCCGAATGCAGCTGAGATAGGCTCCAGCACCCCCCGCGACCCCAAAAGGGACAAGCGGTAGAAATTGGATGGATGGAACCTGTATAATATAATGCTTGAGAGAAAATCTGGTTGCAGGAAAACATACAACTTTTCTCCGACTACAATTGAACACTCACCTACCAAAGGAGCATCGATGTGGCAAATTGTTTTAAGCTTTTGACCACAAACTAGGTCACTTCTCGGTGATATTCGCCGTTCTTGGCCGAGTGGTACTCTTCCCTGCCGTGGTGAAAAGTGGCAGCAGACGTGTTCTGGAGCTACTACTGCCCGCTTTCAAACCAGTCAGAATATGTCTCCTCATGCTCATCTAAATAAAAGGCATTCATTTCAATTTAACAAGTAATAGCGCTATGATGTAACCGTTGGTTGGGGGGCGCATAATAAATGAAAATAAGATAACATTACAGACGGTATTAATACCTGTTGTATTTACGTCAGATGACTGCTGCTGCCTGCGGTTCAAAAAGGCGACATTCCTTACATGCTGTGTTCAAATGTTTCAGGATATAGCTCGTATGTCCTCCTCTTGATGAAATAGCAACCTTGCAATTATTAAAAGTAGCGCTGTTGCAATCTTTTTTCGTAAAATGTCGGCAAACTTCGGTGGACTTCTTTTCGCCCGGTGCCACCATGTTGCTGCTTACTGACCCGGAATAACTGCTAAGAGAACTGCTCGAAAAAATGGCAAGCGATTCCAAGTAATTGATACACTGGGAACCGGTTCTAAACAAGAACCGGTTTTCAATTCCCATCCCTACCTATGGATCTTTTCAGCATTGCGTAAACACATGACATGATTAAGTTTGTGTCCATCAGTCTGCTCTGATTCAGGCCATAGGTAAATGCGCTTTGATGCGGAAATAATTATTGTGCTAACGTGTCTTTTTGTCTCTTCTGTCCTGAGTAGCAGCCTAACATCAATTGGTAGATATCACCCCTGTGCTCTACCTCTGCTCCTACTTTAGTGCGAGTCCCAGCTCTATAGTCCGGGCTGTATAATGTGACTGATGTCCTCTGGGCAATCTGCCGTTGGGACAAGGACGTGCTCGTGTGATCCAGAGGCTGATTGGCGCCTGGCAAAATTTGAGGGCACCGTGACCTCTGCGGCTGTCAGGTGCCAAACCAGCCTGTTAATTATGCATCCGCACAACTATCATTGGAACCAGCCCTCCTGCTGCGTATGTAGCGTCTAGTATTGCAGACTAAAATTAACTTGCACCGAGAGCTCCCCACCCTCTTTGTGTAAGTTGCCATGTGCATGTGTGAATTTGGAACCATCTGGTCTCAGGTTGAGTTGTGTGTGTTTGTTTGTACTGTGATGAGCATCAAGAGATGAAGTGCACAAATAGACTCACTCGTGCTTAGGGTGGGAATTATCCAGTTTTCAATGCAAAATTACAATGAGGAATGGCCTTTTGACTATGGGTAGGGACGTAATGGGAGTCAGGGGGTTATGGACAGGGGAAACATGTCTCCTGGACTTTCACAAAAGGCAGTTTCGGTCCCATACAGTTTTTTCCATCATTGCCAAAAAGCACATCGATTGGCTCTGCCATTTCTTGCTTAAGTGTGATTGGCCGCCCCCGCTATCACTCCGGTTGTGGTCAGGAGTCTGTGTTTATCTGCCAACGTAAGTTGTTAACATGTTGGCCGTTTGTTCTGCCTGGGTCAGGCAGAACAAACTACGTTCTAAAGAAAAAGCCCGCGCGCCTCCTCTATTTATTAGGAAAAGGCCCTATTACATCACGGTGACTGAGGGAAGGGGGTAATCTCGACAACTCCAGTTAGGCACAATATTATGATTATACAAAGAAGCAAATATGTTGACACTTGGTGCTATCGCCCAGGCTCCACTTTGTCTGGTCCCGGAACCCAATGTTCGGCCTTGGCAGCCAGCAGGCCGAGTCTGAACACAACACTGATAAAGACGGCTGGCAATCTTTTTGGACTGCCAGCTTTGCACAGATACAAAAATACCATTTAAGCACAATTGACAATAATTTATAGCAATGGCCCTTAAGCATAAAGTTAGTGTGATAATATATACATAATTATTTTAACTTTTCCCTCCTGTTTATCACATAATTCCCCAGAATCTTCTTATCCCCAATAAGTTCTTCTTGTGATTTTCAGTTAATAGTGAATTTCTTTAGGGCCAAGTTATGTTTTACACTCAGAGTTCAATGTCATCATACTTTCATATTTGTTCTATACATATAATCACCAGGGTCTGGAAACAGATCAGGAACCCCGTCCAGGCAGGAATCCTCGTCATCAGATTAATCTTTCTTGTGGTCCGCCAGAAGGTGCATCTGAACAGTTCTATCATCTGCTTGGCTAATCGCTGTGGTGATCAGACGGTTAAGCAGAGATCGCAGACAGGTAATAAAACAACATCCACACAACGTCAGAATTGTTGCAAACACAGCCATAGATACTAGAATTGATGATACAGAGGACTTGTATTTGCCGAACACATCCAACCATCCATCCCACGGAGATGAGTGCTCTTCCATTTTACCGTTGAGGGTGCGAAGGCCTTCCAGTGCTCTGGTCAGGCTATCTTCTGCATCAGTGTATTTTGGTATGAAGTACAACACTGTTCACCCAATATTGCGCACACATCTCCTTTTTCCGCTAACAACCAGTGTTGTGTTAGTTACTGAAAACCATTAACTAGTTACAGTTACTAGTTACTTTATTTCAAAAGTAACTCAGTTACTAACTCAGTTACTTACACCAAAAAGTAATGCGTTAATGTGAAAAGTAACTATTTAGTTACTTCTTTTTTTCTTCTTTTTTTTAAGGCTCCCAATAATGCCCTTTTAGCCTTCATGTTAGTACTGTTATTGCACTGGAGAATAATACAATCTGTTGATCAACTTGACATGCATTTGCATCACTGAACTCTGCTAAGCAATGTGCTCTGAATACAACACACAAAGACAAATATATGTTACAAAGGCCAATTTGTTTCTGGCCAGAACAAATCGACAAAACTATTTTAAATAGCTGCAACATAACATACATAAGTAACAAACAGAATAATAACATAGCTGGCTGCCACAACAACTTCCAGTCAGGATTTCGACCTCTTCATAGCACAGAGACGGCCCTTCTTAAAGTTATAAATGACATCCGTCTAAACACAGACTCTGGCAAAACTTCAGTATTAATGCTTTTGGACCTCAGTGCTGCATTTGACACTGTCGACCACTCAATACTTTTGGACAGGTTGGAAAACTGGGTGGGGATCTCAGGCACAGTTTTAAGCTGGTTCAAGTCATATCTACAAGATAGGAACTATTTTGTTTCCATTGGTGACTTTGTATCAGAACCAACCAACGTAACGTGTGGAGTCCCCCAAGGTTCAATCTTGGGGCCGACTTTATTTAACATCTATATGCTCCCACTAGGACAAATCATGCAAAATAATAACATTGACCATCATTGCTATGCCGATGACACCCAAATCTATGTAGCGCTATCACCAAATGACTATCGCCCCATAGATCTTCTGTGCCAGTGCATTGAGCAAGTCAAACACTGGATGTGCCAAAATTTCCTACAACTAAATGAAGATAAAACTGAGATAATTGTTTTTGGTGCTAAAAAAGAAAGGTTTAAAGTCATCCAACACCTTCAATCACTGTCCCTGAAAACCTCAAATAAAGCCAGAAATCTTGGGGTTATTTTAGATTCTGATTTACATTTCGACAGTCACATCAAATCAGTAACAAAATCGGCCTACTATCACCTCAAAAATGTAAAAAGACTTAGAGGGCTCATGTCAGCTCAAGACTTAGAAAAACTTGTACATGCCTTTATTACCAGTAGGCTAGACTATTGTAATGGTCTCCTTGCAGGTCTTCCCAAAAAAACTGTCAGGCAGCTACAGCTTGTTCAGAACGCTGCTGCTAGAGTTCTAACAAAGACCAAAAAATGTGAGCACATTACACCAATTCTTAAATCCTTACATTGGCTCCCTGTACATCAGAGAATAGATTTCAAAATCCTCCTGCTCACATATAAATCACTACATGGTCTAGGGCCCAAGTATATCACTGATATGCTCCCACTATATACGCCCTCTAGATCACTAAGATCTTCTGAGACCAATCTGTTAGCGGTTCCAAGAGTAAACTCAAATCAAGGGAGATCATCATTCAGTCACTATGCAACACATAGCTGGAATAAACTTCCTGAAGATGTCAGACTCTCCCCAACTCTCACTACTTTTAAAACTAGACTGAAGACTTTTATGTTCACCTTAGCTTTCAGCTAAATCTTTTAATCTTTTAACTTTTAACGTCTGCACTGTTCTTATTTTTATTGTCTGCATTTTAATTTTGCTTTTATTTTCTTTCATTTCACTTTGTTGTCTGTGAAGCACTTTGAGTCTGCCTTGTGTATGAAAAGCGCTATACAAATAAAGTTGCCTTGCCAAGTTGCCTAAAGCAAGGAAGGCACACACTACATACACAAAGCCTAACCATGCATTTTTTCCTCAAGGAATTCTGACACAAAATCATGTCTGAAGCCCAGAACACTCTATGCATTTCCCCAGTTTTAGTTTAGAGATAAGGAAAGATTGGCCTGGCCCACTAGCATCCCTCTTTATGTTTGTGAACTTTATAGTCTATACATTTAGAGTGATGTGATAATCAAACACTCTAGAAGTCTAGAATGAAAGAGTATATAAGAGAATTGACAGCACTGTGCGCCTGTGCAATTGCGCACTGCTCACGGCAAATCTATGCCACGCACAAAATCAAATAAAAAAATAAGCGCATAACAATTTTCGACACGACACGAACACGACAGAGAAAACAGTTTTCGTCATGATTGTTCAAATATTGTAACGTCTGTCGAGACGCTATGAGGACATGAATTCCATCCATCACTTTACTGAGCAAAACTCTTTATTGTCGGCCATAAACACATCACCAAAACATTAGTAAAAAAATGATATCTAGCAAAAGTGGTAATTTTCTGCAGTACAAACCAGACCAAAAGCAACTTTGTTATATAAACAGCAGCCGCTCGCTCTTTCTCACTTGCGCCAACACATGCACATATGGCACTTAGCCAGTGATGCGTTTACAGCCACACAAAAAGTCGGACAACTCCAACACCACACATAAAGTGTCATTCCAGGTCGTTACATTATGTGTCATTTATTAGGAATCTTCATTTATAAATATTAATCATGAAATAATAAAATAATAAAAATAAATTATAATTCACATGAAATGCTGTTAGTATATTAAATAAATACTAATAAAAATATATATTTTACAAACAGGAAGTTGCAGGAATGTACACATGATCCCCTGCTTACATCTCATTGTGCAACCTGTGAATGTTTTAATGGGAACTAAATGCAATGTCTGAAAGGGGTACAAACTTATTTCCAAAGCAGGACCTCCACCCATACAACCAATACAAGTACACAATTCATGAAAAACAATATTTTTTGTTATTGTCATTGTAAGTGGGCCTAAACACTTATATTAGAAATGGAAATGACTGCTGTCATTTGATTAGAATAATAAGAGAATGTTGTCTGTCTATCTGTGTTGGCCCTGCGATGAGGTGGGGACTTGTCCAGGGTGTACCCCGCCTTCCGCCCGAATGCAGCTGAGATAGGCTCCAGCACCCCCCGCAACCCCGAAAGAGACAAGTGGTAGAAAAATGGATGGATGGATGGAGATGTAACTTGTTATTTAGTCAGGTTTGGGACAGGTGTGCTGCTGGTGTAGCCACAGTGTGCACGTCTGATGTTGCTCACATGGGCTCCACTGAATGCTCAGGGAGTTTTTGCATTTGCTCACACATGAACAATTAGAGGGAACATTGATTGACAGAGTGTGTACCTTCAGTGCTGAATGATGAGCAGAGGCAGAGTTAATCCCTAAATGGTGGTGGTGGAGGTGAAGTGGCATTGGAGTCTCTGTCTCTCTTTACTAGCTACGTCGAAGCATGTTGCTTATGTAGCTTGTTTCAGCAGATTTTAATTGCTGTCTTGGGCAGTAGATGGGATCTTTGATACAAAGCACAATTTACATTTAACTAAAATGTTATTTTTTTTGTGCTCGACAAAAGAAAAGTAGTGAAAATATCTCCATGTTAACAAACTCGACTTCTGGCTCCGCCATGATCAGACACGCTCCCTCCCCACACACTCACACTCACACTCACACTCACACTCACACTCACACCCACACACTCTCTTCTCCGGCTTATGACACAAGAACGATGACACTGCAGCGCTCCGATAAAACACACTTTATACTACATTAAAAGTAACGTAAAATAACGCAGTAACGCATCATGTAGTAACGGTAACTGAGTTACTGAATATAAAAAATAACGCGTTAGATTACTAGTTACCGCCGAAATTAACGGCGTTACAGTAACACGTTACTTTGTAACGCGTTAGTCCCAACACTGCTAACAACATGTCTGGCGCCATACGGTTTTGAAAGGCCATAAGGGAGGTTGCGGCAAGTTGATCAGCGATGACTTCAAGTCTGGCCTTTGTCCAATTTCCTAATCTCTGTACGTTGTAGTGGACGTAGTTTATTCTGTCAGCATTCTTGTTAATCGTACACCACCAGCAGACTGATGATTCAAATCCAGCTGCAATTTGATCTACCAATTTATACTCTTCAGGTACACCACTTGGGACCCCTATTGTATCGATATAAGTTGGATCTCCAACACTTTGCCAGTTTACATCACGTGTGGTTCTTTTCCAATGTTCGGGTATCAAACTTGTTCACGAGTGTTAACAATTTTCGTATAAATATTGATACATTTACTATGTGTAAGCAGTTTTCTGACGATAAGTTTCCTAACTGTTGTCCAGAGCCTAGCATGTTAAAGCAGGTGTAATTAGCTTTTGTCACATGTTTATCAAATATTGGTTTGTGCTTTGTTTTTTTGGTTACAGGGTAGATTTTGTCCCATGTAGTGCAATTCCATTCAGGAGTTGTTTTGCTGATTACTTCAATTAAACTTTTTTGCCATGAGTAACCAATTAACAGCCAAAGGAGGAACCAATTATTACACACCAATTGTTACTTTGAACCATTTCTCCACATCATCAAAAGGTATGCTTACAACTGTGACTTCCAGCGCGTTTAGATTAGGTGTTCACTCTGGGTTGTTCGGTGTTGCGCATGGTTTGATTTATGCAAACAATCACCGGGAAATATGGTTCTAGTCTACTTGACCATGCCCATAATTGGAAACCCCATCTGGATGTGTTGAACAATGTGGCATTGGGTGGTGTATTTTGTCCATCAGGGAGTGATATGGTTAACACTAGATTTAGGCCTTAATGTTTCAGAGTTATTTGACTTTTAAAGAATTTAGCTTCTTCACTATCTCCCGGGGCCAGTAATTAATTCATTCATTATCAATAGACAATTAAACTTTAGCAACTAAACACATATTTACACACTTATGCTTGAGAAGGAACAGGATGAAGAAAATCTTATATTTCCTGCCCCCTTCAACATAATAAGTAGTCTTACTTAATTGATAGCCCAGATTCACAAGCATACAAACTAAACAAATATATCCATAATATAACAAAAAAAATAATATACACCTCACAGGATGATACAAAACAAATACAAAACCAGACACAAATAAGTACAATAATAAATATAATATATACTATAATGTATAATATAAGTAGTGACCAGAGTGTCCCATTTCCCCCGTATTGGATAGCCTGTGGGGTGCCACCAATAATCTGGCTAGTCTGTTCCCATGGTGGGAATCCTTTTAAGTTTCTTACAGGAAGTAGTGTTGTATCTATCCAACAGACGACATAGTCTGTTGTTCTTGCCTTAGCATTTCCTGTTTGTCATTTAATGCGGCTGTACTTGTAATGTTCATGTACATTTTTACTAAATCTATACATTGTGTCCATGGACGTTTTGTTTCTTCCATACATTTCTTTAGTCTGTTTTTAATTGTTCCATTTTTCCTTTCCACTAGTCCTGCGCTTTGTGGATGATAAGCACAGTGGTTTTTGAGATCAATTTGTAATAATGGTCCTATATTATTGATGAATTAATTTGCAAAATGAGGTCCATTGTCACGCGTGGTCGGCGGTGGGTCAGGGGGCGTGGTTGGGGCGGGGGCGTGGTTGAGGGCGTGGTTAAGAGGGGAGGAGTATATTTACAGCTAGAATTCACCAAGTCAAGTATTTCATATATATATGTATATATATATATATATATATATATATATATATAAGAAATACTTGACTTTCAGGGAATTCTAGCTATATATATATATATATATATATACATATATATATATATATATATATATATATATATATATATATATATATATATATATATATATATATATATATATACATATATATATATTTTTATATATACATATAAATAAAAGAAATACTTGAATTTCAGTGTTCATTTATTTACACATATACACACACTTAACACTCCATCCTTGTTCTATTCTCTGTCACTATTTTTCTAACCATGCTGAACACCCTCTCTGATGATGCATTGCTGTGTGGCACGCACAAAAGTGCTTTCATCAAATGCACTAGAGTCTGGAATCTTCCATCTCTCCCTAGCATGGCCCAAAACCGGTCAATCTTTGCTTCCTGAGGAAGATCTTCACTGCCAAGCACTTGGTAGTCCACTATTTCTTCCCGGAGGCTATCCAGGTCCAATCGCAGCTGCGGCTTTGAACTTACAAGCGTATTTCTTCATCTTACTCGTCACCGGCGTCGCCACGGCTGTATCTTCCTCGTTTTTCTGCTTCGTCTCCTTGTTGTGTGCGCAGTTGTGCACTGCACTCTCTAAAAGCCGTAGATGTCACATATGCATGTACAGTAGATGGCAGTATTGTCCTGTTTAAGAGTGTCACAACATTGCTGTTTACGGCAGACGAACTGCTTTACGGTAGACGAAAACGTGACTGCTGTTGTTGTGTGTTGTTACCGCGCTGGGAGGACGTTAATGAAACTGCCTAACAATAAACCCACATAAGAAACCAAGAACTCGCCCTCGATCATTCTACAGTTATAACATGATTGGGCAGGCACGCTGTTTATATCGTGGGAAAACCATACTTGCCAACCCTCACGGTTTTACCGGGAGACTACCGGAATTCAGCGCCTCTCCCGATAACCTCCCGGAAGAAATTTTCTCCCGATAAACTCCCGGAATTCAGCCGGAGCTGGAGGCCACGCCCCCTCCAGCTCAATGCGGACCTGAGTGGGGACAGTGGCGACAGTCTGTTTTCACGTTCCCACGATATAAACAGCGTGCCTGCCCAATCACGTTGTAACTGTAGAATAATCGAGAGCGAGTTCTTGGTTTCTTATGTGGGTTTATTGTTAGGCAGTTTCATTAACGTCCTCCCAGCGCGGTAACAACACACAACAACAGCAGTCACGTTTTCGTCTGCCGTAAAGCAGTCCGTCTGCCTTAAACAGCAATGTTGTGACACTCTTAAACAGGACAATACTGCCATCTACTGAATAGCCTCCGGAACACTGAAATTCAAGTATTTCTTTTATTTATATGTATAATAAAATAAATAAATATATATATATATATATATATATATATATATAGCTAAAATTCACTGAAAGTCAAGTATTTCATACACATATATATATATATATATATATATATATATATATATATATATATATATATATATATATATATATATATACATATATATATATACATATATATATATATATATATATATATATATATATATATATATATATATATATATATATATATATATATATATATAAATATATATATATATATGAAATATATATGAAATACTCGAGTTGGTGAATTCTAGCTGTAAATATACTCCTCCCCTCTTAACCACGCCCCCCGCTCCCAACCACACCCCCGCCCACCCCCGGCCACGCCCCACCCCAACCCCGGAATCGGAGGTCTCAAGGTTGGCAAGTATGGGGTAAGCGGACGTGAAAACCGGTCAGGTCCGCATGGAGCTGGAGGGGGCGTGGCCTCCAGCTCGGCCTGAATTTTGGGAGATTTTCGGGAGAAAATTTGTCCCGGGAGGTTTTCGGGAGAGGCGCTGAATTTCGGGAGTCTACCGGAAAATCCGGGAGGGTTGGCAAGTATGCAACAAGGTCAACAACAATCCAAAACCATATAATGTCATGCGTCTTTCTTTATCTCTTAACAGTCATTCCTCCTTCATAATCTAATGCTATTGCTAATCCTAGCAGTTCATCACGTCTCGTCCTTGTAAATTTACAGGACAGACTGCTGCTCTTGCAGAAATTTAGTTTCCACTTAGTTTTATTCTCTACATGTAATTCTACATGCTCCAGTGTCACACAGAAACTTGATATCTTTGTCATTTATTATTTCTGGTTTACTTGCTGTTTTTTTTTTTACTTAAGTTCTCATAACTTAGTATGTCCTTATGACCACTCTGATCATTTTCTTTGTCTTTTGGTGTGGTCTTTGGAGATTTGGATGTTTCCTGACCAACTAATGCTGAGTAACCTTGATTGTAGTTTTTTCTTTGGGTCCCTTTTTGATCTTACTGTTGGTTGTTCCGATACACTTTCATTGTATGGCGGTGGATTTTTTAAAATTTGTTTAAAGCTGATCTACGTTTTGTTATTGTTGGAGCGCTGGGTGTGGCGGCTTTTGTCTGTACTTCTTACTCACTATCTTCCCTTACAACATGCCTATTTTTTCTCCTAACTGGGCCTATCTTATGAGCTTTTCATCTCTCTTAGCCCTTTCTTTTTGTTCTTCCTTTCTTTGAGCCATCCTCATCCAGCACTCCAAGTATTCCCACCCCATTCTGGCCAGTTTCTTTTTGTTATTTCCGCATTTTTGTATTATTGATTCCCGCAGTTTTAATATATCGCCTACTTTGACGCGTCCGGTAAATTCATGTTTTGAGACCGATTAAATTCAGTAAGTCTGGATTAGTTTTTTCTACTGCTTTCCAGTCTTTACATTTTAACTCGTCTTTTAGACTAACCTTTGGTTTACTTGTCCCTTTTCCCATTTTGAGAATTTGGAGTAATCCGTCGTCCCCTACAGAGCCGAACTTATGAGGATTACTTTTTCTTTGTTGTAAGATAGTGGTTTAATTTATTATTGTGGTACACGTTGCTTCTGCTGGAGGTTTTCCCCCCAGTGGAGATGTCTTGCCTGATGCCTCAACAATAACCCACTATTACTTCTCACAACTTTAGTATGGAGTGATCGCCTAGTGGCGATCACTCCCACACACTCTCACGTTCACACCTTTTACACTCGTTTTACGGAAGTTTCAGTTCTCGCTAACTCCGACGTCTTTCTGTGGCCTCTTCGGTTTTTACTTGGACTCTGCGGTCCTTAATTTGGCTTATTTTCAATGTTGAATCTAACGGAAGTTTCATTCTTTGCGGACTCCGCGGTCCTTCTGATTCTTAAGCCTTTTTACCTGTTAGAGCCTAGGATTTACAGGGTTTGTTTTTGCGTCGTAACCCTTAGTCACACGCTTTTTCTATGCGTCGTAACCCTCAGTTACACACTTTTTTTTTATGCGTGGTAACCCTCAGTCACACGATATTTTTCCTTTGTAAATCAAAACGTACTCACTGAAATCTGCATTCCTTCCTCTTGTCCTCGGTTTCCCGTCAGTCGTGAAGATCCCAACCCGGGGTGAAGAAAATCAGCTCCTCAATGGGAGATGTGGGTGCCATGGTCTTCTGATTTTACTCACCCGGCTGGAATCGTCAGACGTGTTGGAACCCGGCTCGAAGGACCAAGAAGATGTCAGGTTCAAACATCTGATGACATCTATTAATCAGACAAGAAGCAACGAATCATGCAGAGACAGAGTTCAATTTAGCTTGAGGAGACACGTGTTTTGGGCTGTACTCTAGTTACAGATCCAAACTACGTTCTAAAGAAAAAGCTCGCGCGCCTCCTCTATTTATTAGGAAATGGCCCTATTACATCACAGTGACTGAGGGAAAGGGGGTAATCTCGACAACTCCAGTTAGGCACAATATTATGATTATACAAAGAAGCAAATATGTTGACACTTGGTGCTATCGCCCAGGCTCCACTTTGTCTGGTCCCGGAACCCAATGTTCGGCCATGGCAGCCAGCAGGCTGAGTCTGAACACAACACTGATAAAGAGGGCTGGCAATCTTTTTGGACTGCCGGCTTTGCACAGATACAAAAATACCATTTCAGCACAATTGACAATAATTTATAGCCATGGCCCTTAAGCATAAAGTTAGTGTGATAATATATACATCATTATTCTAACAGGCCATCGAACATATTTTTATATCATAGGTTTCAATGACATAAATATTTGAAACTGTGTCAGTTTGCACACATACAAACGTGTTTGGTAATTATGCATGATAATTAGTCCCCCCTCCCACCTCTGAAATAAAAGTGTTGTCCTTGACTATGGGAAAAATTAAGGATCAATTATGGTTGAATTGGAAATACTTAGATTTTTTCAGACCACTAACTAGTTAAAGCTAAATCAACAGCGCCTTTGTTGCTACCGAACTAATCATGTGCCAATCCCCTCTTAGCAGCCCAAAATGTGATGCTCAAGTAGTTTGTTTGAATCCGGTGTAAGAGGTAATGTCATGACAAAAATAAGTAATGTAGAATGAATATTCAGAATACATAGGAAACTTGATAGCACACACAAAGCTAATCTTCTAAGCTTGTGCGCAGAGGACTGTGTCTCTTAAATGAGCAAAATAATGTACAGAGAGCAGTCCGTTTAGTGTTGAGTTGAGTTGAGTTTGAGTTTATTTCGAACATGCAAGCATACAACATGATACATCACAATTTCCAGTTTCTCTTTTCAACATGTTCGGATTAGTGTGTCAGTCTTCATGAGCATGCAGATTATACGCCGATAAGAAGAGCCACAATAAAAAACAAAAAATAACGCCCACAATGAAGATGCAAGTATATTAATTTTGCACTAGGAATGTGATTTATCAACACTAAACTGTTCTGCTGCCTCTGTTTTGTGTCTATACTTAGCGTGTTTAAAATGTGCGTGCAAGCTGGCAGTGGCGCATAAATAAATGGCTGTAAGAAAGAAGGCAATCGCACTGCAAAGGCAGACAATTGAGAGAGAGAATATTCAATCTGTGTGCATGTACATAATAATAACAATAACACTTTATAACTTTATAGTTGCTACATCTTCAATATAGCCCAAAAAAGGTGGTTCATATGATGTTTGTTTTGCTGCATGGCAACAAAATGATGAAACGCCAGTTTGAACCATATGATCCCTTAAATGTGGAGGAAAACGAGGGTCTGCATGGTGACAGCCGGTAAAGGCAAAAACATCATTTATATAAGGTGGTCTGCCCCACTGCTGCAATTGTACATGCAGTTTAAGTAGATCAAACGCAACACACCCACTAATGGATCTTATATCAGGCCGATAGTATGTATAATTGTTTATTAAATGTTTCTGTTTGCAGTGAGCTTGTGAGGTCTTTGCCATCATAATCACTGTTCGTTGTTGACCTAGGAGCTAAGTGATTACTTACATTGAGTCTGTAAGTTAAAAAGGAGCTGTGACCGACTCATGCCGTCTTGTGGGTTTCCAGGACCATCCAGGAAGGACATAGCTGCGGGCAGGTTTAGACTTCTTTATTTTTCAATAATAAAAGTCTATTTCGTGCTTTTCAGCACTTGCACCTGCTTCTCGCTCCGCCGCCTGCTTTTCAGCCGCGTACGTCCTAGCCTCCCTCTGGCTCTCCTGCGCGCTCGCTCCGCATCCGCTTCTCTCCGTGTCTGTCTCTGGTTCTCTCTCTTCTCCCAGGCATGCGTCTCAGGCTCTCCGCCTCCTTCTGCCCCGTCGTTCTCGGCCGCTGTTCTTTTAACTGCTGCGAGGGGATTAGCTGATTGTGACCAGGTGCGCGATCCCCGCACCTTGTCACGATTGCCGCGTCGCTCTCGGCGCGCCCAGTCTCGCCGTCCCCGCCGCCATCTTGGAGTGGGCTTCGGCGCAGCACGCCTCGCCGTCGGTCCTCCGGCCCCGCCTCCCCACAGGAGCATTTGTCTGAATTGGAAAACTCTACACGTGAAAACATATCTCTAATTATTTAATGTGTGGCGAGAAATTTGTGTATGGCTTTAGACAATTCTGGCACTAATGACTGAGACGTTCATGATTTTGATTTACTACTAATGATAAAACATGTAGGGCTGCAAAGATTAAAATTGATTAATTCAATCAGATAAAAGCTTTGATATATATTCGGTTATTTTGATTAATCATTTAGTGAGTGCAACCAATAAAAATTTATGAAATTTAGACCGCATGGAATGGTCAGAATTATAAATATGCAGACATACAAACCCCGTTTCCATATGAGTTGGGAAATTGTGTTAGATGTAAATATAAACGGAATACAATGATTTGCAAATCCTTTTCAACCCATATTCAATTGAATGCACTACAAAGATAAGATATTTGATGTTCAAACTCATAAACTTAACTTTTTTTTTGCAAATAATAATTAACTTAGAATTTCATGGCTGCAACACGTGCCAAAGTAGTTGGGAAAGGGCATGTTCACCACTGTGTTACATGGCCTTTCCTTTTAACAACACTCAGTAAACGTTTGGGAACTGAGGAGACACATATTTTAAGCTTCTCAGGTGGAATTCTTTCCCATTCTTGCTTGATGTACAGCTTAAGTTGTTCAACAGTCCGGGGGTCTCTGTTGTGGTATTTTAGGCTTCATAATGCGCCACACATTTTCAATGGGAGACAGGTCTGGACTACAGGCAGGCCAGTCTAGTACCCGCACTCTTTTACTATGAAGCCACGTTGATGTAACACATGGCTTGGCATTGTCTTGCTGAAATAAGCAGGGGCGTCCACTGTAACGTTGCTTGGATGGCAACATATGTTGCTCCAAAACCTGTATGTACCTTTCAGCATTAATAATAATAATAATAATAATACCTGGGATTTATATAGCGCTTTTCTAAGTACCCAAAGTCGCTTTACATGTTAAAAACCCATCATTCATTCACACCTGGTGGTGGTAAGCTACTTTCGTAGCCACAGCTGCCCTGGGGTAGACTGACGGAAGCGTGGCTGCCAAAACATTCATTCACCGGTGTGAGCATGGGTGAAGTGTCCTGCCCAAGGACACAACGGCATGGTAACTTACACATTAATGATGTGTAAGTTACCCATGTCTTGGGCACTAATACACCCCCATACCATAACACATGCTGGCTTTTCAACTTTGCGCCTGTAACAATCCGGATGGTTCTTTTCCTCTTTGGTCCGGAGGACACGATGTCCACCGTTTCCCAAAAAAATTTGAAATGTGGACTCGTCAGACCACAGAACACTTTTCCACTTTGTATCAGTCCATCTTAGATGAGCTCAGGCCCAGCGAAGCCGACGGCGTTTCTGGGTGTTGTTGATAAACGGTTTTCGCCTTGCATAGGAAAGTTTTAACTTGCACTTACAGATGTATCGACCAACTTTAGTTACTGACAGTGGGTTTCTGAAGTGTTCCTGAGCCCATGTGGTGATATCCTTTACACACTGATGTTGCTTGTTGATGCAGTACAGCCTGAGTGATCGAAGGTCACGGGATTAGCTGCTTACGTGCAGTGATTTCTCAAGATTCTCTGAACCCTTTGATGATATTACGGACCGTAGATGGTGAAATCCCTAAATTCCTTGCAATAGCTGGTTGAGAAAGGTTTTTCTTAAACTATTCAACAATTTGCTCACGCATTTGTTGACAAAGTGGTGACGCTCGCCCCATCCTTGTTTGTGAATGACTGAGCATTTCATGGAATCTACTTTTATACCCAATCATGGCACCCACCTGTTCCCAATTTGCCTGTTCACCTGTGGGATGTTCCAAATAAGTGTTTGATGAGCATTCCTCAACTTTATCAGTATTTTTTGCCACCTTTCCCAACTTCTTTTTCATGTGTTGCTGGCATCAAATTCTAAAGTTAATGATTATTTGCAAAAAAAAAAAATGTTTATCAGTTTGAACGTCAAATATGTTGTCTTTGTAGCATATTCAACTGAATATGGGTTGAAAATGATTTGCAAATCATTGTATTCCGTTTATATTTACATCTAACACAATTTCCCAACTCATATGGAAACGGGGTTTGTAGTTTCTGCCCAGCCACTGTAATAGAACACACATGAGAGTGGCAGTGTGAGTGCTGTGATCTGAACACCATTGAGTTGAAAAAAAGTAGTTATTATGCCTGTTAAAAGTGCTAGTTTCCATGTTGATCATGTGCATTTATTTGACAATACAAATACATTTTAAAGCAAGTCGAAGAAAAATCTTTGTTTATTTGAACAATTTTCCCTAAAAATACGCATTGAGGCTACAAAGTGTGTTTTATCCGATTCTTTTAACAAACTAATTGATAGATCCCTCGATTACTAAAATATTCGATAGCTGCAGCCCTAAAAACAGGTGTAAAAAATTGTGGGGTATAAAGTGTACATAGTCATTGTTTTAAACATTTATATAATATAGTACTTATTGCAAGCTTGACAATCAACAATAGGCCTCCAACTTTCCGAAACGGTCGATGCTGGATTATGTCCTCACACCCTTCGCTCTGTTCTTGCACTGCACTATTTTATATTCAACTTCACCTACGAGTATTGCATACATGACAAGCAATGCCTTTCAGCCTTTCATTAGTGTACGGGTGACTAAGCAAATATTGATGTTTTTGCTTTTGTATCCCCTGTCTTCTCCCTCCTCCTCCTCCTCCTCACTAGCTTCTGATGATTCCATCTCTATGCCTGTATGCTGCGCTACCTCCCCGTGTTTGTTTGAGCTTCAGGTAGGCTAATTTTACTGCTTTATCTTTGTATTCAGACAGGCCTAAATGAGTTACTGATTTAAATGGAGTGCTCAGTGTGTGTGTGTGTGTGTGTGTGTGTGTGTGTGTGTGTGTGTGTGTGTGTGTGTGTGTGTGTGTGTGTGTGTGTGTGTGTGTGTGTGTGTGTGTGTGTGTGTGTGTGTGTGTGTGTGTGTGTGCGGCCTATTGTTAGAAGCCTGCCTGCCAACAGCACTTCTTTTAAATGAATAAAAAGCCTTGTTTCGGATAAGCCATGTTTATTGTTCATGCTGACATTGCCTTTATGACAGAGTGACTAACGAGTGTGTTGTTGTGTGCGTCTGGGAGACAAAGTCCATCAAAACAACAGCCATTTGGCACAATTTTAAAATCCTGACAATGAAAATTATGATTTGCAATTAGGGAGATGCAGCAAGAACAAACTCAAGGACAGCCAGTTATTTTTGTCGTAATACAACACAAATCTATACATATATATATATAGTCGAGGTTTCTGTGGTTAGGTCAGGAAAAAACACAGAGGCTATTCCATCCCTACAAGCCTGTTTTGCAGGTTTCACTGCTCTTCAGGGGATTATATATATATATATATATGTATATACACACACACACACACACACACACACACACACACACACACACACACACACACACACACACACACACACACACACACACACACACACACACACACATTATCCCTTTCTGTCTGCCCATCCATACCGTCGAAATACTACTTCTGTACAGCTGGGCTGCTGTGGTCTGCTCTGATTATGTTGTAATGGCTTAAGACAATTTCAAGGTCAGTTGCTTTTTACTCCCAGAGAGGATAATGTCATGATGGACGATGGTTAACAAGTGAACAAAAACATGGTTTTATAACAGTATTTATTGTCTCCTGTGGACCTGACAACAAACACACATTGATAGTGCATGGTAATTAATAACACCAGAAATGTATTGTTTAGCTACTATTTAACCACGGACTAAGGCCTTAAAGTGCAAAAGACTTGGTTACATCTATATTTTTTCCTGTGTTCTGTTCATTTCCTGGTCAGTGCTCTTATTTTGGTTCCGTGGCCTGTCTGGCTCCCTGAGCGCTGTTTCCCTTACCTGTCCCTGATTGGCAACCTGAGCACTCCTGGTCGTGGTTGCCATTCAGGCTTTCTTGTATGCCAGCCTGCCCTGCAGTCAGGGCTGGATGATTGGTGATGTCACTGTCGGTGTTGCATGACAACTGTTGGCTTCATGTTGTTACATGTTTGCTGTACTTTGGAATGAAGCGTGCTTTTGCTTTGACACACTTACATTGCCATAATTAAAAGACTCATACCTGCACGTCGCCTCCTGCCGCCGCATCTTGGGGTCACACAACCGCAGCGATGTGTGTTCATGACAGTGATGTTGGTTTTCATTAATAATAATAAAACAATATTTTCTGATAACATGGTTAACCTCCAACTGGTTTGGATGCAGAAACTATTTTATTTATTATCCATAGGAAATACAGTCGTCCCCCGCCACATTGCGCTTCAAACATTGCAGCTTCACTGTCACAAACTCACATGGTTTCAGTAGTTGTGACTCCAATGTCACGAAGTGTTGGTGACGAACCCCAAGATGCAGAGAAGGCAGGCTTGGTGCAGGAAAACATGATTTAATGTCGAAAATAAAGAAAACACAAACCAGGAACTTGAAGACAGGAAACAGGATACCAGGAACTATGGAAAAAACAAACAGTCCACAGCATTCAGCTTACAGCTACAGCATCATTGGCGATCACTCGAAACAAGTATGATAGTCCTCCTGTTGGTGAGTGGTCATCTGTGTGTCCTCAGGTGGCTGTAGAGGCCAATCCGTGATCCACAGACTCTATTGCAGTGGGGGCATATGTGCGTTATTGTCGTGGTAGTAGTGGTGGTTGTGGTGGTGGTCTGAGGAGCTGTTTTGGTAGTGGATCTCTCCTTTCTTTGTTGCCTCTTGGTTTCCACGGCACGGTGGAGGTCCTTTTCTAATTGTGCTGTGCCTTCATGGACCATCCTGCTCCACAAAACCCTCTGGTGGGCAGCCTCCTCACAGGTGTTAGGGTTGAAGCAGCATTTCCTCAGGGGGATTTTGAGGTTATCTTTATACCGCTTCTTCTGCCCCCCTTGGGTGCGTAGTCCTTCCGTACAACATCTGTTTTGGAAGGCAACTGTCTGGCATGCGAATTACATGGCCTGTCCATCGTAGCTGGTGCCGAATGACAGTTGTAGTGATACTGGGCATGTTAGCTTCCTTCAGAACACTAATATTGGTACGCCTATCTTCCCAGCTGATCCTGAGGATCTTGCGGAGACATCGCTGGTGGTACTGCTCCAGAGCCTTCAGGTGTCTGCTGTAGGTGGTCCAACTATCAGCCCCGTAGAGCAGAGTGGGCAGAACTACAGCTTGATATACAAGAAGCTTGATGTTGGTCTGGATGACCCGATTCTCAAAAACTATTTTCTTGAGCTTAGCAAAAGCTGTGCTGGCACAACCTATGCGGTGGTGGATCTCGGCATCGATGACAGCTCTCGTTGAAAGAAGACTGCCAAGATAAGCGAAATGCTCCACGTTTTCCAAGATGATGTTGTCCACATAAATTGTGGGGGGGTTGGGAGGGTGTGTCAGGGGCCGGTTGGTACAGGATCTGAGTCTTCTTTATGTTGATGTCAAGTCCCAGGAGTCGGTACGCTCTGGCAAAAGCATCCATGATGTTCTGGAGGTCCAACTCAGAATGAGCAACTAGAGCATTGTCATCTGCGTACTGAAGCTCTGTAATGGAGGATATAAGCACCTTGCTTTTTGCCCTGAACCTACTCAGGTTGAAGAGCCCGCCGTCTGTCCTGTATATGAACTGGACTCCCCCAGGCAGGTTTTGACTGGTGAGGTGAAGTATGGCTGAGATGAAGATAGAAAACAGGGTTGGTGCGATGATGCAGCCCTGCTTGACACCAGTGTCAACTTTGAAGGGAGCGGTTTCAGAGCCGCCATTTCCAACTACCACTGTGGTCATGTCGTCGTGCAACAGACGCAAGATCTTCAAATAATTGTCTGGGCATCCGATCTTGGAGAGGGAACCCCAGAGGGTAGTTCTGTTCACAGAATCAAAGGCCTTTGTAAGGTCAATGAATGCCATGTATAGTGGCAGGTGTTGTTTCCGACATTTCTCTTGCAATTGACGAACTGCAAAAATCATGTCCGATGTTCCCCTGGCTGGACGAAAGCCACACTGGGACTCTGGGAGGATCTCTTCTGACAGCGGCAATAAACGGTTTGCCAAAATACGGGCCAGTATTTTTCCTGTTGTGGACAGGAGAGAGATGCTTCTGTAGTTGCCACAGTCCGCCTTATCTCCCTTCTTGAAGATGGTGACAATCAGGGCGTCCCTGAGTTCGGCTGGGATTTCCTCCTTATCCCAGATTTTACCAATGAGGCTATGGATGTGGCAAAGGAGTTTTGGTCCGCCTTGCTTTAATATTTCTGCTGGTATCCCATCTGGTCCGGAAGCCTTGTTGTTACCCAGTTTTCTGATGGCATCCTGGACCTCATTTTCAGTGGGAGGATCACCCAAATGCTCCATGAT
The DNA here is from genome assembly GCF_033978785.1 of Entelurus aequoreus. NCBI lineage: Eukaryota > Metazoa > Chordata > Actinopteri > Syngnathiformes > Syngnathidae > Entelurus > Entelurus aequoreus. The sequence continues at coordinate 55,332,604 of NC_084732.1, forward strand.
GGGTCGCTGGGGAATCTGGTTGATGGTTTCCATCTCCACTGTGGAGTTCCGATTCAGGAGCTCTTGGAAGTGTTCACGCCATCTGGAACTGATACCTACATCGTCCTTGAGCAGGGTTTGTCTATCTTTAGAGCGGAGGGGGTTTAGGCCTCAATAGCTGGGCCCATAAACAGCCTTGGTAGCATTCTTGCAGACCCACTGGGGCGAGAAGTAGCTGTGCCTCCCCAGCTGAACAGCTACTCATAGCCACCCCCCTCAAGGGACGGATCCCAGACGTCCCCCGAGAAGCCAACATAGGACAGGTATGGGTGGGAGGGATCACAAAATGAGGCAAAGCTTTCCCTCGATTTAGCCATCAATTCCAAAGCTTTGTTAAGCCTCTCCGCCATGGACATCTCTGCGGGGTTTGAATTTGGCTGGAGTATTCTGTCACGGAGTGTTGGTGACGAACCCCAAGATGGAGGGAAGGCAGGCTTGGTGCAGGAAAACATGATTTAATGTCGAAAATAAAGAAAACACAAACCAGGAACTTGAAGACAGGAAACAGGATACCAGGAAAACAGGAACTATGGAAAAAATAAACAGTCCACAGCATTCCGCTTACAGCTAGAGCATACAGCTACACTGACATTGACAATACTCCAACACCAAGTGGAGGACAAAGCAGGTTTAAATAGTAGCTGGCTGATTGACACCAGGTGTGGCCCGGTGCCAATCAGCCACAGCAGAGGGGGAAAAGCACTCAGGGAGACAATCAGGAAATAACCAAAATAAGAGTGCTGACAGGAAACAAAGACAAACGCAGAGGAAAAACTAAGACATAGTCAAACTGTCAGGGACAAGCCTGACATCCAAGATACATGAGAAAGGAGGACGACGTGCAGGTAAGACATTTATTTAATTACTTTAACACAGGTAACAGCAGCTCATATGCATGCTAACAGATTCAGTAACACTAAACAATCCTCAAGCCCTGACTAAAGGGCAAGGCAGGCATTTATAATACTCTGATTGGCAATAACAACCAGGTGCGCTCAAGCCAACCAGGGAACAGGTGAGGGAAAGAGCACTCAGGGAGACAAGTAGGAATCGGAAGCAAAATAAGAGCGCTGACCAGGAAACAAATGCAGAAAGTAAGGAAACATGACAAACAAGGCAGGCGTGATGTGACAGATGGTTACATTCACTTAAAAAAAAAAAAAAAACACTAATTAAAAAAAATGAAGCATTTTCTAAAAATGTTTGGCCTAAACTAAGTATTAAATTATTTTGGTAACATTTAGTATGGGGACACATGTTCACCATTAATTAGTTACTTATTAACATGCACATTAGTAACATATTGGCTCTTAATTAGCAGAGATGGGACCAAGTCATTGCTTTGCAAGTCACAAGTAAGTCTCAAGTCTTTGCCCTCAAGTCTCGAGTCAAGTCCCGAGTCAAGACAGGCAAGTCCCGAGTCAAGTCCAAAGTCAAGACTGGAAAGTCTCAAGTCAAGTCCCAAGTCCTGCATTTTGAATTTCGAGTCCTTTCAAGTCCTTTTAACCACAGACTAATATATTTACACAGATTGTGTATGCTTTTAAAACGCTGTATTTATTTATTAAAACAAGTGCATTTGAAATTGCAGGAAAAAAAATAGTGCTGACATTGCACTTCATAATAGCACTATTAACCAGTCATTTTAAACATTTAACTCATTCCTTTACAGAATAAACACATTTGAAAAAACAAGTGCAACTGTACTTATTTGCACAAAAGTGTTAACATTGTATTTCCATGGCATATTGCATTGTAACTAGTTCCACAGCAGTTTCTATCCTGTTCTTACCTGATCTCATTGATCTCATCTCATACTGAATGTGTGTTGATGTGTGCGTACACATGGAAAACATAACAAAAACATGAACAAAACAATGAACAGAGTTGTACTTTTTAGATGTCAGGGCCCTATGCAATATGTACACATATTCTTAATATAGTATACATTTTAACTGACCTTTATTTGACTATGTTTGTGTTTTTGTAGGTGGCTAAAATATGCGGTGCTGCTGATCGCCGTCTAACGTTACGTTACTGTGTGTGATACATTGATTAACGTAATGTTATGTATAAGGTACCTCATGCAGCCCTGCTTAAAAAAAATCACTTGACAAAAAGTATGAATAAGGTTAGCGAACTGCAGTGGACGCAACAGATTGCCGTGTTTGCAATGACGTTATAACCATAGACATCTTATAAGTAGACGCAGCATTGGCTGCTGTGACACGAGCAATTTGGCCGCCATCTTGAAGTGGTGATGAAGAGCCGGCGAGCAGCCTAAACTGACAGTTGACAGGTAGAAAACAAAGACGGTGTTCAGCGTTTTCCTACTCAAATGAGCGGACTGTTGAAAATAGAAATCGGGTGATTACTTTTCACAAGTAAGATTTATTATTAATGTACTATTGGTTGTATTTTATGAAAATAATATTACCACAGAGTTGAGAAGGAGCAAAGATCTTTAATATTTGTATGTGAAAATCACAAAGAAATCTTCTGGGGGAGGATGACCCCCCTACAGGGGTTTGGTTTACAAACTTTCAGCCCCACCTAAAACAAAATTCACCAGCCGCCACTGATTATGATGCATTCTCATTTTAGGCAAAATATAAGACAATACTTTCTTAACAGTATAATTGTAACCAGGAATAAGTCTTCAAGTAACAATATTCAAATACTAACATTGTTGGGTAAGACAGAATTTGGTTTTATTCTGAATCTAGTGAAACAGATTGGTGGTTTTAGCTGATATAAAGACTTACAGGTGTTTATATATGTTTATGTTGAAGTATTTGGCAGATGCTTTTATCCAAAGCGACATACATAAAAAATACATGTAAAACAATGACTGTAAACATGATCATTTAAGGGAAGAATGTAATACAAAATATCAATACAAAGTGTCAAGACAGAATAAACTCTCTGCTGCTGCAGCAACAGAGATACAGTCTATAAGATATATAGATATTTAATGTTTTCATACATTGTTTATGTAGGATATACGCATGTATATATAACCTAATCATATTGTTTCTTCAATTTAAAAATAGCTGACCGTTTTTTTCCCCTTTCTCTGGGATTATATTACCAGTTTTGATCTCGGACGTCTGGTCACTTATAGCGTATAAGAATATTATATTACTGTTAAGCAAACTATGAATAATAAAACACGCCAAAACATGTGTCCTTTATCATAGCTACACGTATGACAAAAAAGCGCGTGAAAATCAGTGGTATTCAGTGAGGTAAGATGAATTAAAAGCGCTGACAGTTCATTGCTCCTGCCAAATGAATTGCACTAGTGGAGCGGATCACCACTCCAAGATGGCGGCCCCGCGTCTCGTCTGCGCCTGTAGGCAGTAGCGCTCCATGCTGCGTCTACTTATAAGATGTCTATGGTTATAACGTTAGCAGTGAGTTTACAGCCTCACTGATTTAACTACACAGCAAATAAAAGTCACGTTACTTAGCCAATAAACGTTAGCTTACATTCAAAACTTACCCTTCTTTGTGCATCTTCAAATGTCGAACGACGTTGGAAGTTGTTACGTCTCCGTCTGTAATATTCGAACTGCATGATTTGCATAGGGCTATTCGTTTTTTGTTGACCGAGTCGTAGTTTTAATACCCGAACGAAATTAACTTTGGCATAATTGTTTCTCACTGCCGCATTGTTTGACAATTCTTCTTCATTGGTTGTCCTGCAATTTGATTGGATGAGAGCTGTGGGATGAAAACAGCGTAGATCTAATTTGATTGGCTGTTGTTATGAGAGCACACCAGCTGACAGGAACAACACGCTGATAGACACAGACAAAGAAAAGGAAAAATACGGAGCGGCGCGCTCCCAAATAACTTTTTAATCTTTGGGTTTTGGGGAAAGTAGCAAGTCATGTCAAGTCAAAAGGCTCAAGTCCAAGTGAAGTCACAAGTCATTGATGTTAAAGTCTAAGTCGAGTTGCAAGTCTCTTTACATTTTGTCAAGTCGAGTCCAAAGTCATCAAATTCATGACTCGAGTCTGACTCGAGTCCAAGTCATGTGACTCGAGTCCACACCTCTGTTAATTAGTCATTATTAAGTACTTATTAATGCCTCATTCTGCATGGCCTTATTATACAACCAGTAAGCCATTAACTATGAGTCTTCCTTCAATAACCTCAGAATTATTGCTTATTAGTAACCCTAACCCCTATATGTTCCCCTAGTGTCCAAATAACTCTAAATTAAGTCTTTGTTACTTTAATAAGCAACTCATTAATGGTGAATATGTTCCCCATACTAAAGTGTTACCATTAATTCTTATGTATTACAGTGCAGTAATTGTAATATTTTCTATTAGTATATATTGTGGCGATCGATTCACCAAGCAAGACTTTCTGTTTCCGGGTCACGGGTGAACACCGCTAACAACAACAGCCGGTTAATCTTGGCGCTACTTTATCTTCAACGTGACAATAACATTTTGGTGCACATCATCTTCAACCCCTGCTTCATCAATAACACATCTCCACTTCGGTGGGACTTTGAAGTGAGCGATGTCAAAAGACGAGACGCAAGACATAACAGGACTCGATGAAAACAGGGTTGCTATCAGCTCAGCTATCAGCAGCTGTCCGGACATTGTTAAGAGGAGATGAACTCTGTTGATTCACTTAATCTTTGACTTTGGCCTTGTTCACACTGCAGGTCAATTATGTTTTTTTTGCCCATATGCATATCAGATTTTTTCATGTCCGACCCAGGCCTCTTTCATATCTGGATATAAATCGGATATACAGTGTATGCAATGCCTCATGAATGTGAATGCCCCCGCGCTGATGTCGCATTCTTTCCACCAGAATGTCATCAAAAACCAATAAGCGTCATAATTACTCGCCAAAATAGACAGTTACAAAATAAATAGTTGACAATGGAGCAGAAAACAGGTGAAAATAATGTTTTAGGAACTCATGTGAACGTTTTACTACTCCTGTCTCCAACTGCTAGCCCACACACAAGCTCTTCAAGCAGACATCGAAGCAAAATATCTCGTAAAAATGCCAAAACCAAAATACTTGTCCTCTTTCTTCTTAATCTTCTTTGTACAATAATTTGATTTAGAAAATGTTGAGTTTGATTGTACAAAATCCTTGAAATTTCCGCAAATGTGCCATTACTGAGACAGACTATAGAGTGGAAGCTATGTTTACTTCTGTAATCATTGCAGTGCGTGCCATGTCATGACGTCATGTCCGTATGCGGCTCAGATTGCATTCTCATTAGAAATCACTTTTTTTTGTGTGATGTAAACGGTCACTAAAAAGATCGGATTTGACAAAAATCTCAATTGGACATCCGACCCTGCAGTGTGAACATAGCTATTATTAGCTGCACATGAAATCTGAACTTTGGTGAGGGCAATGTGGAATGACAACGTTGGACACCTAACAACATAAAAGGCTAACTACACTCCTAATATGTAATAGCTGCGACTGTCAAGTCGATGTACTTTTTGCAGAAAAACATTCGCCTGTGGTTTCAGCACTCGAGGCCCAGTTCAAATTTAAGGAATTACCCGGGATGCGACAAAGTATTTCCACATAGTGGCCGTGTTTTAGTGGCAACAGCCATAGCAATGACACTTGGAGGATCCTCCAGGCTCACTATATTGGATGAGTGGAAGGGTGTTATTTTCTGTTTAGTCTAATTATTTAAAAAAATAAAATAAACGTATTTAGAAGGTCGTAAACTGTTTATTTTATGACACTTCTGCATTCTGGTGTATTCCGGTATGATTGTGTATGCCACACAAACAGTTGCACACTGTGAAATTTAACAGTTTCTTAAAGTGGATAATTTTAGTACATTGTTTGATTTCTTTGCTTATTCCATACCATAATTTAGCCGTTAGTGTAGAAAAATCCATGGATTAGCGGCACTTTTATATAAGCCGCAGGGTTCAAAGTTTGGGGAAAAAGGAGTAGTTTATAGTCCAGGATAATAACGGTAATTCTATTTGGTTAGAGAACTTACTGTGAGATATACGCTGATGTCTTGTCCAGAGTTTAATCTTTTGACGGCTTAAAATAAATGATACAGCAGTAGATAGGGCCCTGGAGAGAAGAGAGAAGAGAAAATGCAGCTAGTTCAACATCTATGCCCTTACTATACTAATATTAACCCAAAGACACAGAGCGAGGTATGAGTGTAGCGTGTAGCTCTTTTTTTTATTCTCCTGAAAGGGTATGAGCACATTAAACAGCAGCTTGTGCTTTGTATTTGTGTATTGTTGCCTCACATTGTTGTTGAAAATGTGCACTGCACTGAGGATCTTTAAAAGATTACAAGGTGAAAGCCACCCTAGGAAGGCAGAAATAGCTCAGTGAGTAACATCAACAATGATGGATATGGGGAAAATGAAAGGGCCCCTGGGAATTCAGAAGAAGCTTAATTTGACATTTGGGCACACGTATATTTACCGGCTGTGACTGTGTGGAGTTGGAACAGTTTTCACATGTTTAAAACCTGGGGTAGACTTTTATAAATAATGCATGTTCAAAGGTTGCTCTTGCAGCTTTTTCTGTCTTGCTACTGTCGTCACGTCATAACCAGCATTGAGCATTTAAGCCCCAACAAGGGTCCAGTTAAATCCATACATTGTAGCCACATTGTGATATCTGAAAGGGCCCCAGGTTGGTCAAATTGTTGATTAGCGTAAAAAATAAAGAGATCTCATCACAAGGAAGTGAACATGATGATAAACAAGAGCAGCTTGCACATTTCTTCATTTAGAGCTTCATGTCCTTCAAAGAAAAACATAAGGGAAAGAAAGATTTATTCCTTGTTTTGTTAAGCATTACTAGCCTACTAGACATATTTTTGATATTTTATAACTATTTACGGATCCGTCAAGGTTGCGATATATTTTCATACAATATTTATTTTCTAAAAGTTATGTTTTTCTTTTTAAAAACACCTTCTCCCAGGAAATTAAAGCTTACTTAATCTTAATCCCTAATAGGAATATCCCTGAATGTCTTTTATAAGTCTACCTCTAAGTGCTTTTACTGCTGTCTCCACATTGACAAATTGCTTGGGTTAATGGCCCACCAATCTCTTTTGAATTTCAAATGTGGATAAATAAAATCATCCAATTGATTGGATTGGATCACCAGACATGTTCAACAACATCATCTTAATGAAAGCTCAAATAGCAAAGTGGAAATGTATTGTTTAAAACAAGAGTGATGGTATCAGGCGGGGTGGGGTGACAGTCGCAAATCTATGTGGACTGGGATTGGGGGCCACAAGGTCCCAGGTTGAAGATAAACTGACAAAACTGGGACTATATGCTGGAGATATACACGTAGATGCTTTCTAAGCACTCTCAAGGTGCCCTTGAACAAGACACGGAGCCCCCAAACAGCTAATTAAGATTTCCCCATTAACTCTTTAATTTCATTCAACTGTGTAGAATTAGTTTTTGCTTGTCAAAGGTTAATCTATTTTTGAAGCCATCATTGATCCACCTGCCCATGCATCATTGATCCATCCATCTTTGCTACCACTTATGTTGTGAAAGCTACAGTAGAAGACAATCTGAGAAATCTGTTCTCAGATTGCTCCAAATGGCAAATAAAGAAACATGCTAAAGATGACTTACAGTGCATCCAGAGAGTATTCAATGCACTTCACTTTTTTCCACATTTTGTTATTTTACAACCTTGTTCCAAAATGGAATACGTTAATTTTTGTCCTCAACATTCTACACAAAATACCCCATAATGACAATGTGAAAACGTTTTTCAGAAAATTTCAGACCTACAGCATTCTTCTATGGAGAGAACCTTAAAGGTGGACAACCATCGCTGCAAAAATCCAAATAATCAGTCTTGTGTGGTATAGTGGTCAGACGGATGCTATTCCTTCATAAAAGTTCACCAAATTGTATCCAGCGGCATCTTCAATTTGGCCCACAGCATGTTGATATGAGCTCAATTTCAATAAGCAACTTAACCCTGCAGTGTGAGGCAAATTGTCTCCATCATGTGAGAAACTCAGATCATTGACTATGTATCCATCATGTGAGCAACTAAGATCATTGACCATGTTGTGACTGTCTTTCTGTCTTGCCTCTGGTGAGGGCGGTCACATTTTTTTCCGCTCCCTCTTCTCCCAGCTTGTCTGAACTTTTTTGAAGCCTCTTTCTTTGCGCTGTCCTAAAATCTAAACATCAGACATGGAAATGATCAGCTGGACTCTCGATGCAATTGACAAAATATTTTCAACGAGAAAAAGAGATTCGGGGGAGCCTGGCTGCCCTGATGGAACCATTGCTGCGGGGTACGTGAGAGATTCCTGGGATAAATGGAGAATCATGTGCCTCTCAGTCCTTTCCATCGAGGACGTGGAAGACATCTACCTATTTGGAACCGTGATCACAGGGTACCTGCTGATTGAGCTGGGCATTGCTCTGGTGTATCGTCAAATTTGTAAGACGGTGGCAGCCACTCAAGGAGCCCAAAGGCTGTTCGTCGCAATGGATGGTTTGGGCAGGGCTGTGGGAACACAGACTGTGGCGATTTCTGAACTGAATCGCAAGATGGATGACATCTTGGAGAAGCTTGCTGAAAAGGAAAATTGAATTGAATTTGAGAGCACCCAGCATGGACAAATAGAACAGACAAGTCATTGTTTTGTCTGCTCGCGGAAAACAAACATCCTAATCTACGATTTGACTCCCTCGAATGGCCTTGATGCTGTGAAAACAGGACTAGGCTGTTCTGAAAAACACCCCCGAGGACACCTCAATGATGGATGCTTTTGACCTCCCTCCCTCCTCAACGACACCTGGAGTCGAACTTTTGCAGATCGACCTCAGTCTATAAAAAACATTACATCATCACACTCAAGACAATTGGGCACACACGCACACACACACCCTCCCCCACCCCACGCCTTCACCACCGCTTGTTTCCCCTCGGGGTGATGGTCGGATGGCAGCACTTCATAGCAGCGGTCACCTTCCAGGGCCCCAACTCCCCGTCCCTCTGTTGCGAGTTTGTCGTGATTAAAAGTAACATGTTTATGTGTGCATTGCATGGAGGTTTTTTCCCACTCCAGACTACGCCCTCTTAGGAGCCCAGTCTATATTGTATTTTTTTACTCATCCTTTTCCCCAGCGTTTTACCTTTTTCCCATCTTTTACGGGGCGCCTTGTGGCGACCCATCAGCGTTCCTGTTCTGTAACCCTGTACACTGTTTGTTTGTCTAATCTTGAACGGGTTTGTGCTGAAAACAAAGTTTCGTTGTACTTGTGCATTGACAATAAAGATCTGATCTGATCTTGATACTAATAGCACAGCATTTTTTCCTTATATGACCCAATCCAAACACCCTTTCCTAGTCATGGTGCAAAAAATAAAAAATAAATTCTACCAGCACAAAAAGTCAACACACATGGTCACACTTTAATAACACAACTTGTTCACTGAACTTTGTGGATATTATAAAGAAAAACGTACCGCCACGTACTACAAAAACATCAAAATTACACCTATTTAAATCCATGGCAAGGCAAGATGGGAAAATGCAAAACACTCTTGTTACACTTATCTATGTTTGACTTTTAGCTGCTTGATATTTCTGATTGATTACAAAGTTTTAAAGAGGTTGTCACAGAAGTAAACAAGGTAGGAGTAGAACTTTTACATACCCTTTAATAATCAAATATAATAATTATAAATAATATAACCATTATATAATGTTATAATATGTAAACACACGCACTACATTAATGGTTACTTTACATGCAGTCGGCTTTCAGCCCCCGGCCAATTTTTTTTAGCCCAATGCCCCTAGCCACTAGTCTAGAGACAGGATAATATGACTACAACTGTTGGTATGTCAGCATTGTCACAGTCAATACACAAAATGTAAGAGGAGTATCAGATCAATCCATAAATTGGTGGTGTTGATAGTTCAATGTGGTATCAGTATGTGATCGATACTAGAGTGATTATATTGATATTCTCATTTTCTCAAAATCTTTTTTTGTTGTTTTTGTTTATGTTTACAAACTCAGGTAACAATTCCCCTTGACATTGGGGGCAAAAACCAAAGGATTTTAATGAGTAGTAAACAGTAGATTTGCTTTTGTTTAGCTATTGTGTAGTATTGATGTTGTTTTGCTCAAACAATTGTATGCAACGAAAGAGAATAAGGAACTAGTTTAAGTATTGTGTTGATATTGTTAAATTGTCAATAGCACTCATCAAAAATACATTTAAAAATGTACAGTTAATACATGTGATCGGTATTGGTATCGGTCAATCTCGCTCGTGGATGATTGGAATTGGCAGCAAAAAACCTTGACCGGAACTACCCTACTTTTGAGTTATACTTTTTTTAACTGCCTCTGTGAGTATGATCTGCACATACTATTAAGGAGGAACTGCACTTTTTTGGAAATTTTGCCTATCGTTCACAATTATTATGAAAGAGATGAAGACGAATGTATTTTTATATGCATTTTAAATATTAAATAAATAAATGCAATCAAAACTTTGCTTACAATGGAGTCTATGGGAGTCGTTCTATTCTGCCTATAAAGTCCTTAAAAACACATCCAAACACCAGTATTTAGGTTTATATATATGCTGTAAGTATATATTTACTGTAGTAACGGGCACATTTATAATAACATTGAATTAACATTTACGTATTTTGCTCATTTTAGACATACGCAGCATATTAATTTCAAAATCGCATCACAACATTCACTTTTTTCTCACATTACTGATTTCTACTCACTGCAGACTTTAAAAGGGCCAACAGATATAAAAAAAAAAACATCACTTACTTTATAAGGTCATTAGGATGCTGACTGCTAGGATGTTCATATATTCCCATTTCGATGAAGAATGATTTATAATCCTCACAAAGATAACGGGGTGGAACCAAGCGTCTTTTTGTGTCGTTCTTGCCAGTACCGGGTCTACATTGGCTGTCAAAGTGTACCAACATGTCGGATTACATCCTTGTCTTTCTACTTTCCAGGTGAGAGGCATGATTTATGATCTAGAACTGGGGTCCCCAAACCCGATCCGGCCCGCCAGCGTCCAAAATCCGTCCCGCAGTAAATCCCAAGTTTAAAAAAAAAAATGTTTTTTAATTTTTTTTAATCTGTTCTTTCTAATCCATTTTCAACCGCTTATTACTCTCGGTGTCTCCTAGCTGCTCAGGCAAATCATATTGTCAAAAAATGCATTTTCCCGTCAATAACGTGACATCATCAGCAGCAAGTGCGCGCTCTTTCAGTCAATTAGTGCGCAAGGAATACATACAGTATATATATATATATATATATATATATATATATATATATATATATATATATATATATATATATATATATATATATATATATATATATATATATATATTAGGGCTGGGCAACGATTAAAAATTTTAATCATAGTTAATCGCACTATTTCTCTGATTAATCACGATTAACTGCATTGTATACGCAAAACCCAATAATGAATTAAAAAGTAGTGTGTAGTGCACCTTTATTGGAATATTCTCCCATATGAACAAAAGCACCAAAACATTTGTTGTGCAAACACAATTTAAATCAGTACTTGTTAAACAGTAGCAGTTAAATAGCATATTTTATGAAAATCAACTCAAAAAATGTCAATACAAACATTCAAGTTTATTGCCACTGCCAGGGTATTTAAGTTATCCTGTTTGTTATGGAAAATAAATATAATCTACATACAAATCCCTGAGCCACAATCATAACATCCGAACAGGCAATTTCTGAGGTAACAGCAGAAACATTTTCCTCTAATTTTCCTTTCCATAATGCCTCTCCTCTGTTTTCATTATAGACAGAGCATGTGAATGCAGCACCCACCTTTCATCAATATAATGCACTTTAACTCCGAGGTAATTATGCTTACCGATTGATGTCCAGTAGTCCCCACTGAGAGCAACTACAGCTGCACGTTGTAAAGTTGTCACTTTTACAGTCCTCTCCTTTTCATACAACTCGTGTATTCTTGGTGCGTCTTGATGGCGGCTAATACGTGCTGTCACTTGTTGCGATGGCGGGCGTCTTCCACAACACTATTGGGCCTACAGTCTGTAACTATCCACTTCGCTATGGCATTTGTTAGCTTCTCTTGCTCTGGTTTATCTATATTTCTCCCGCACGCTGCATGTAACGTAGTCTGCCGGAGCCTGGCTCCACTTTCTGCTTTGTTGAATGGTTTGCTGGCATCAACAGTGTGCTTCGCGTTAAGGTGATATTTTAGACTGGAAGTACTCCTGTGATAAGAAAATTCAGCTTGGCAGTGGCTACAAACCACTTTGCTTCTGTCAATTCCGCCGCCTAGAAGTACTTTATAATGAAAATGACCCTGTAAAAGTTCTGTTGAGTTACCCTTCTTCTCCATACTTGTTTTGTTTTCTTCCGCATTCTCCTTCCTTTTCCGCAGGAGCCAGCAATAGGCGTTAACAAAATAAAAGCATGTAAAAAAAACATACGCAATAATCAATCAATCAATGTTTATTTATATAGCCCTAAATCACAAGTGTCTCAAAGGGCTGTACAAGCCACAACGACATCCTCGGTACAGAGCCCACATACGGGCAAGGAAAAACTCACCCCAGTGGGACGTCGGTGAATGACTATGAGAAACCTTGGAGAGGACCGCATATGTGGGTAACCCCCCCCCTCTAGGGGAGACCGAAAGCAACGGATGTCGAGTGGGTCTGACATAACATTGTGAAAGTCCAGTCCACAGTGGATCCAACACATCAGCGGGAGTCCAGTCCACAGCGGGGCCAACAGGAAACCATCCCGAGCGGAGACGGGTCAGCAGCGCAGAGATGTCCCCAACCGATGCACAGGCTAGTGGTCCACCCGGGGTCCCGGCTCTGGACAGCCAGCACTTCATCCATGGCCACCGGACCTATGCAACTCCCCCTCGCAAGGGACAGGGGAGAAGAGGAGAGAAGAAAAGAAACGGCAGATCAACTGGTCTAAAAAAGGGGGGGTCTATTTAAAGGCTAGATTATACAAATGAGTTTTAAGATGGGACTTAAATGCTTCTACTGAGGTAGCATCTCTAACTGTTACCGGGAGGGCATTCCAGAGTACTGGAGCCCGAATAGAAAACGCTCTATAGCCCGCAGACTTTTTTTTGGCTCTGGGAATCACTAATAAGCCGGAGTTTTTTGAACGCAGATTTCTTGTCGGGACATATGGTACAATACAATCGGCGAGATAGGCTGGAGCTAAACCGTGTAATATTTTATACGTAAGTAGTAAAACCTTAAAGTCGCATCTTAAGTGCACAGGAAGCCAGTGCAGGTGAGCCAGTATAGGCGTAATATGATCAAACTTTCTTGTTTTTGTCAAAAGCCTTGCAGCCGCATTTTGTACCAACTGTAATCTTTTAATGCTAGACATAGGGAGGCCCGAAAATAATACGTTACAGTAATCGAGACGAGACGTAACGAACGCATGAATAATGATCTCAGCGTCGCTAGTGGACAAGATGGAACGAATTTTAGCGATATTACGGAGATGAAAGAAGGCCGTTTTAGTAACACTCTTAATGTGTGACTCAAACGAGAGAGTTGGGTCGAAGATAATACCCAGATTCTTTACCGAGTCTCCTTGTTTAATTGTTTGGTTGTCAAATGTTAAGGTGGTATTATTAAATAGATGTTGGTGTCTAGCAGGACCGATAATCAGCATTTCTGTTTTCTTAGCGTTGAGTTGCAAAAAGTTAGCGGACATCCATTGTTTAATTTCATTAAGACACGCCTCCAGCTGACTACAGTCCGGCGTGTTGGTCAGCTTTAGGGGCATGTAGAGTTGAGTGTCATCAGCATAACAGTGAAAGCTAACACCGTACTTGCGTATGATGTCACCCAGCGGCAGCATGTAAATACTAAAGAGTGCAGGGCCAAGAACCGAACCCTGGGGAACTCCGCACGTTACCTTAACATAGTCCGAGGTCACATTGTTATGGGAGACGCACTGCATCCTGTCAGTAAGATAAGAGTTAAACCAAGACAAGGCTAAGTCTGACATACCAATACGTGTTTTGATACGCTCTAATAAAATATTATGATCGACGGTATCGAAAGCGGCGCTAAGATCAAGAAGCAGCAACATAGATGACGCATCAGAATCCATCGTTAGCAATAGATCATTAGTCATTTTTGCGAGGGCTGTCTCCGTAGAGTGATTTGCCCTGAAACCGGATTGAAAAGGTTCACAGAGATTGTTAGTCACTAAGTGTTCATTTAGCTGCTGTGCAACAGTTTTTTCGAGAATTTTGGAAATAAACGGAAGGTGGGAGACCGGTCGGTAGTTTACCATGAGGTCAGGATCGAGGTTAGGTCTTTTGAGCAGAGGATGAATAACCGCTTTTTTGAATGCTAGGGGAACAGTGCCGGAGGAAAGTGATAAGTTTATAATATTTAACACAATAACGCGCGATAAAATATTTGGCGGCGTTAATAGATTGATGGTTTAACTCAAAATTAACGCATTAACTTGCCCACCCCTAATATATATATATACACTACCGTTCAAAAGTTTGGGGTCACCCAAACAATTTTGTGGAATAGCCTTTATTTCTAAGAACAAGAATAGACTGTCGAGTTTCAGATGAAAGTTCTCTTTTTCTGGCCATTTTGAGCGTTTAATTGACCCCACAAATGTGATGCTCCAGAAACTCAATCTGCTCAAAGGAAGGTCAGTTTTGTAGCTTCTGTAACGAGCTAAACTGTTTTCAGATGTGTGAACATGATTGCACAAGGGTTTTCTAATCATCAATTAGCCTTCTGAGCCAATGAGCAAACACATTGTACCATTAGAACACTGGAGTGATAGTTGCTGGAAATGGGCCTCTATACACCTATGTAGATATTGCACCAAAAACCAGACATTTGCAGCTAGAATAGTCATTTACCACATTAGCAATGTATAGAGTGTATTTCTTTAAAGTTAAGACTAGTTTAAAGTTATCTTAATTGAAAAGTACAGTGCTTTTCCTTCAAAAATAAGGACATTTCAATGTGACCCCAAACTTTTGAACGGTAGTGTATATATATATATATATATATATATATATATATATATATATATATATATATATATATATATATATATATATATACACACAGCCCGGCACACGGCCAAATTGTTTTAACTCAATGTGGCCCCCGAGTCAAAACATGTGGGGATCCCTGATCTGGAATAAAGTTTGACAAGTAAAAAAAACGAGGAAGCAGCTCATCAGTCGATGATGTCAACATTGACACGCAAGCTTGTGATCACAGCTTAAAATCGCTTAAATTAGTTTGTCTGCGTTAGCACTTTTATAATAACAATATCACTAATACTTAGTTAATATTCAAGTTACAAATGTAAATGGAGTATTCTTGGCGCTTTTTGGATAATTATTTATTGGATTTTATGGGTGAAATTGAGGACCTCCCATTAGCTCTGATGTAGGTGGACTTTTATTTATGTTTATTCACATTCAGAGTTAGAATGCATTAAATATCCGTTGTCATGTCTTTCATTATGATTGTGAACGATAGGCAAAATTCCAAAAAAAAGTGCAGTTCTCCTTTAAGTACAATATTTTTAATCAGACATTGGCAGTTCTAAAGTAAACTTTCACAAATATTGCCAAGTCAAAAATGCTGATCAACACCGACCTTGTAACTTGAACATGGATTTGCCAAATAAATTCAGTAGTAAAATAGTTCCGCATTTTGCATTTTGGTGTTGTCATTTCTATTAATGGCAGCAGCATTCATGATTTAAAAAGCACACACTGTGTGTGCATCATCACATACGTTTGACAAAATGCTTTTGCTGGAAATAAAGCATGCATTGTGTAGCCATGCATCGTAAATGGCTTTAAAACTCCATCCCTAGCTCATATTGAAGATGTAACATTCTGCTCCTGTGTTTAATAGTGTTTCCTCTAGTGCTGCCAGCCAACGTCAAGTAGAGACAGAAATAACAGACATAATTTGATTCAAATATTTATCCCCGCGGGACACAGAAGGAAGTGCGGTACTGAGTAGAGACGTGAGCACTCTCATCTATCCCTTGCCATCCCTCCAAGAAGTCACTGAGCTAATGCTGTTACGTCTATTTCACGTTTGTCTCTTTCCAGGCAGTGACGTGGTCATATGTCTACCCAAAAGTGATGTTTTTACATTTTACATTTGTACAAATGCATATTAATTGAGAAACACATTGCTGGGAAATAAACATGGCTTTTTTCAAGGACAAGCGGCCATCACATTGTTTGGTGTATCTTGATTTTGGCTCTCTGTCTCTCTCTCACTCACACACTTTTCTGCGAAAATCCAGGCCACTCTCCTTTTGTCTGTGGAGATTGAGCTACTCATCAGAGCCTGTTAATTACATCGTTCTCTAAAGGGATGACAAGTTAAGCTTCTCTTTTTTTCCTGCTGGGGTCTGAGGCGTGGAGGCATTCCTAAAATAATCCCAGTGATCCATTAAGTGGACAGACACATTGCTCATCAGTGATTCAAACTAAGAAGCTATGTCTATCAACTGTCATCTTATACAGAAAAAAAACTGAAATGGCTACGCAGCCTTTCACGTCACTTTTCAGTCTCACACTTGATGCTCTGCTCGATTATAGCATTGTCAATGACAGAATTACATTCTGTCTGCGTTACAGACACAAAAGAGATACAGTATGTGAGTGAGTTTTAATGACCATTCAGAAATCTTCCCCCTATGATTATAATGAAATCTGCATGATACTGACGGAACATGACTGAACAATGGGAGAAGACAAAAGGTACCGTGGTGCATATACAAGAGAGACAAAATTAAGATGGCAGGCACCTTGCATCTGGTGAAAATTTGCCATGATCTTCCATTTGTTGTTCAGCTCCTCTGCTCTGGATCCACTCACGCTCCTCATTCCCGTGGCCCTCACCAGCGCTGCTGTGTGGTGTTAACTGTTTCCTCTCCACTTCTATTGTGTGCATCATTAATTGTTTTTCCTCACTTCTTTTTGAGTGCGCTTTTTGTCAATTTCATTATTTATTCTCTGCGCTGGGGTCCTACATATACACATGTGTGAGTTACTGACATCATTGGTCTTCTCCAAAGTTTCAGTATACATGCGATGCGTGTAATTATATATTTGGCCTCTACAATGCTAGGTGGTGGTACGCTCGATTTCTGTGTGTTCGGACGACCTATTACATCAGGCTAATAATGAAAGTGTATAACTTTACATCTTGTATGTGCTTCGTACCTTGTAGTTTTCGTACCAATTAAATCTGGCCTGTCTCATTTGGACAATAGTTTGCAATATTGTGACTTTTTCTATGGCCCACTTTGTGCTTGTGTATCTGTCAAAAGCCGGCAATTTATTCCCATTATAATGTAACTAATGCCATGACAAGCAGGAAATATTATATTTCTGATCAAACTGATCAGATCGAACCTCTCCATTGTTAGTATAGATGAGTTTGGGGGTAATTATTAGGGAAATATTGCATATGTTATGTATGTTCCGTAGGTATGTTCCTTAAGTTATTGCTGTCATTTTGCTTAAGGGAAAAAATAAGGTAAGCAAAAGCAATTTGAAAAGAATATATTGTAAATGTGATTCCTAAATAGTAATTGTTAATAATAATGATAATAATAATAATGAATTACATTTGTAACGCACCTGTGGGCCAGTCTGTCAAGTAATGGTGGTGACCATACTTGCCAACCCTCACAAATTTCCCAGGACACTCACGAATTTCAGTGCCTCTCCCAAAAATCTCCCGGGACTTCCATTCTCCCGAATTTCTCCCGATTTCCAGCCGGACCTGAGTGAAGACAGCCTGTCGTCACATCCCCTTTTCCTCCATATAAACAGCGTGCCGGCCCAGTCACGTTATAACATCTACGGCTTTTGGAGCTCAGTGCGCAACTGCACACACAACAAGAAGGAGACTATTATATATGTCTCCGTTATCCATAGGTTTATCTATAACCCATAAAGTAGGCAGGCACGGAGCTATTTATCAGCGTGTGTTTATTCCAGCCGGCAATACACTGACACACAACATCCGGATTCCCATCATGCTTCAAAACTACGGCAAGTAGTAGAGAGGAGTGTTATGTGTGTATATGTATATGTATATATATATATATATATATATATATATATATATATATATATATATATATATATATATATATATATATATATATAGCACGGTGGAAGAGGGGTGAGTGCATCTACCTCACAATACGAAGGTCCTGAGTAGTCCTGAGTTCAATCCCGGGCTCGGGCTCTTTCTGTGTGGAGTTTGCATGTTCTCCCCGTGACTGCGTGGGTTCCCTCTGGGTACTCCGGCTTCCTCCCACTTCCAAAAACATGCACCTGGGGATAGGTTGATTGGCAACACTAAATTGGCCCTAGTGTGTGAATGTGAGTGTGAATGTTGTCTGTCTATCTGTGTTGGCCCTGTGATGAGGTGGCGACTTGTCCAGGGTGTATGTACCCCACCTTCCGCCCGAATGCAGCTGAGATAGGCTCCAGAGACCCCCCGCGACCCCAAAAAGGGACAAACGATAGAAAATGGATAGATGGATATATATTATTATTATAGAGGTTTATTTGAAATAGGGACAGATACAAAAACATAGACATCTGAAACAGTTATCCGATGCATGCATCACAGTGTTTGTAGCCAAAGCTAATTTACAACACTTGTCCCCAACAACAACAACAACAACAACAACAACACAGATCCAACATCATTAAAATAGGAAAATAAAAAATAGAGTGAGTTGATAATAATGATAATAGTAATAACACAGACAAAGTGCAAACTAGATAAAAGCCAATAATAATAATAATAACACAGACAAAGTGCAGACTAGATAAAAACCAATTAGTAAAAATGAGTAAAAACTAAACATGGGAACACGATTGTTGCTCAACTAGCCATAATTTTGTTTGTTTTTTGAAAGTGACAAGTGCAGGTATACTTTTCAAAGTGTCCGGTAAAGAGTTCTATAGTTGTGGTCCTTTTATTGAAAAGGCAGTCTGGGCAAAAGATGTTCTACGGAATGGAACACAACAGTTGCCTTTTGACACTGCTCGGGTGGTAGATCTGGTACCACTTTGCAGTCTTGTAATTGCCTTGCAGAGCAATTGGGGAGCAGAGTTATGCAAGCATTTAAAAACCAGTTTGACTGTGTGTAACAAAATAAAATTGGTAAAACTTAAAATATTGTATTTGGTTAAAATTTGGCAATGATGATATCGTATACTCTTCTTGTCTAGAACTTTCAAGGTGCGGTTATAAAGACACTCAATGGTCTTGATTGATGACTGGTGTGCCTGGGACCATGTGGTTAAGCCATAAGATATGTGTGACAGAATCATTGCATTCATAAAAGTAAAAGCACAGCTAAGAGTTAAGCAGTGTCTTATAATCTTAAAACAGCCTAGGTTTGCCTTCAGGGTTTTACACATCTTCTTAATGTGACTTTTAAAATTCAGCTGATAGTCTATGATTATGCCCAAATATTTGACTTCAGGTACTTGTTCAATGACCTCCTCATTAATTTTTATATTCAGGTTTGTTTGAGGTAGCTTTTTTATGGAGAAGCAGACAGAGTTAGTCTTTTTAGTGTTTAGGGTTAAACAGGATGACTCCAGCCAAGATGCTATTTTGTCTAATTGAGCATTTAACTTCTCAGCAACTAGAGTACAGGTCTTACCTGATGTATATACCACTGTGTCATCCGCATACATCTGTAAATCTATATCTGTGCATACATCTGGTAGGTCATTGATGTATAGACTGAATAGTATAGGTCCCAAGACACTACCCTGAGGTATCCCTGTTTCTATTTTGCGGAAGGAAGATCTCACATTATTAATGGTGACACATTGTTCACGGCCCTTTAGATATGACTCAAACCAGGACAATGACTGTTTGGATAAATTGAATTTAGTTAGTTTTGAAATTAAAATGTCATGATTGACTGTATCAAATGCTTTTTTTAAGTCTAGAAATACTGCACCGACCACCTGTCCTTTGTCAAGAGAATGTTTGATCCTTTCAGTTAAAAAACAAGTGGCAGATTCTGTAGAATGGTTATGTCTGAATCCGAATTGTAGGGGAGTCAAATAGTGATTTGTCTCAAGGTGGTGCATTAGTTGTTCCGAAACAATCTTCTCCAGGACTTTAGATAAAACTGGAAGAAGGCTGATAGGTCTATAGTTAGATGTCATTCCAGCATCACCAGATTTTAAAAGTGGTATTACCTGTGCAGTTTTCCATCCATCTGGGAATTGCCCAGTTTTAATGGAAATATTAATAAGATGGGTAAGAGGCTGTATAAGGATGCCGCTATATTTTTTAAGAAAAGCTGTGTCTAGGTTATAAATATCCTTTGAGTATGTGGTGTTTAGGTCATGTATGACATTTAGGACAGTTGTCTGACTAACCTCCTTGAGCTGAAATGAGCTGTCTTGTTCATTAGGTATGTCTGTTGTTTGATCATCATTAGTCCTACAAGAGAAACCAGAGGAAAGGTTTTTGACAGATTCTATAAAGAATTTATTGAACTCATTTGAGACTTGTGTACAATCAGTAATGATTTTGTCTCCTACTTTAAGTGTATATTGGGTTTGGGTGGTGTTACCCTCTGGGTTTAATAGGCTGTGTAGTAGTTTCCAGATCATTTTGCCATTTCCTTTGGCCTCTAATAGCATGTGGATGTAGTAGTTTGATTGGGACATTCTGAGCTGTTTAACTACTTGATTACGCAAGCCTTTAAATATTTTCAAATCAGTGTCACTACGAGTTTTGACAAAAGTTTTTAAGGCATAATCTCTCTTTTTCATTAATTTCCGGATATCATCATTAATCCATGGTAATTGAAATTTTTTGTGGGATTTTTTTCGCTTTCTAATAAATTTATCAATAATGCGTCCGATAGTAGA
This sequence comes from Entelurus aequoreus, assembly GCF_033978785.1. Lineage (NCBI taxonomy): Eukaryota > Metazoa > Chordata > Actinopteri > Syngnathiformes > Syngnathidae > Entelurus > Entelurus aequoreus. The sequence goes on from NC_084732.1 coordinate 55,353,673, forward strand.
CATTAGCTGATTACAACAGGCGTGTACTTGGTCATGTTGTTGGAGCTCGTCCCAATTAATACCCTTTAATTCGTTTTCAAAAGCAGTTGTTGATTGGCGAGGGATCTCAAGTTTAAAAGTTTTCTGATCTTGATTTTTAAACCTTGTCAGACGTGTCTTTGTGAGTTTTCTTGCAGCTAATGTCAGATTATGGTCTGACAAGCCGGTGACTAGATTGTACGTTTTTACGATTCTGTCAGGCTTGTTTGTGAAGATTAAATCAATTAGTGTCTGTGAGTGTTTTTAGTGATACGTGTGGGGGTTTCTATCTTCTGACTAAAGTCATGTTTAGATGTGAGGTCTTTTAGTTTTTTTCTGCAGTGTTTGTCTAGCCAGTTTAAGTTAAAGTCTCCGAAGACAAGTACTTCACTGTTATTCTTAAAATTCTTAAACAGTACATCTAAGTCTTCGCATAGCGTTCCAACGCATGCAGATGGAGGGCTGTATACCACCAATACATTGAATTGCATATTTTGTGATAGTGTGACATTAATACATAAACATTCAGTAGATATATCAGCAGTCAGGGGAATTTCCTTTGCATTAAGTGAGTCCTTGACATATATCAGTACACCCCCTCCCCTTCCCACAGTTCGGTCCCTTCTAAAACATTTATATCCCGGAACACTGATTATGCTGGTTAAAATGCTATCATGCAGCCACGTTTCACTAATGCATAGAAAATCAAGATTAGACTCCGACAGTAATAATCTGATTTCATCACACTTGGGAACTAGGCTTCGGATGTTTAAGTGACCTCCCAAAATACCTTTGGGTTTCACTGCAGGATCCCAAATCACTTTAGCATGATTAACAGTTTGAAAAAGCAAAGTCTGTTTCTGCTTCGTCTGTGCTTGTGTTTGGAGTGTTCCTTTTTTACCTTGCGGCCCGCGCTTCTCCAGCTGGGCGCCGTACGTGCAGTCCCCCCCGAAGAAGCACCCGCCGCGCAGGGGCGCCCGGTCCACGGCGCGCTCCCGGCATTGTCCGGCCTCCGCCCTGGGCACCACCTGGTCGATCCTCTCCTCGATGAGGTTGCACTCCTCCGGCGTGAAGATGCTCCTCCGCAGGACGCCGCTCTTCACCTGCAGGGCTTCCAGCTCCCGGAGGTCGGCGCCGTCTTCGCCGCTCTCGCACTCGCCGTCGTCGTACTCGCGGTGCCGGCGTTCCCGCCCGCTCCCGTTACCCGTCTCGTGCTCGTCCCTGTGCGGCGGCACCGACCTCGGCTTCTCCCTCAGGTCGGCGCAACCGCTGGCGGCCATGTCTGCTGTCGCTCCCGGCGTCCAGTGCAGTTTGTGTGTGACGCCCACTCCAGGCAGGCTGCTGTGCATGACCCCGGACGACACAAACATGCCGAGGACGCTGCCGAGGGTCCAAAGGCAAATGGCGAGATGCAGCAGGAATACGCTCCTGCTGTGCACGTGAGGCTGCATGCTCCCAAGTGCTTAAAATCTGATCTTTTTGCATCAGATTTGAGCCACATCAAGAGGTAGTCCAAATATGTTTGGAATCTGACATGAGCTAGCTTATCAGACCATTAGCACGCTCTGCGGGTCACCGCAGAGCGTGACCCGCACTGTTGTACGCTTTGTAAGCAGTCAAAACTCGTATTAAAAAGAATCAACGAGTTTACCATCGGTGATAAAAGTACAAATAAACTATAAAAAGTTTTTTATTTTTTCACACGATCATGAATAAAGGGGCACCGAGTACAGCACGCTGTGGACAGATCAATACAGTCTGCAGGGATACAGTCCGTAAGCACACATGATTGTATTTTTTTATGACAAAAAAATAAATAGATAAAATAAAAACATTTCGTAATAGCAGCATGAAGCAAAACAAAGAAGTCTGGATGAAAAAGTGTGAGGTCGCCACACTCTTATATATACGTATATAAAAGAAATACTTGAATTTCAGTGAATTCTAGCTATAATTATACTCCTCCCCCCTTAACCCCACCCCCCAGTATGCCCCGCCCACTCCGACCCCGCCCACCTCCATCCCCCCATCTCCCGAATTCGGAGGTCTCAAGGTTGGCAAGTATGGTAGTGACTAGTGATGGGTCCGGCAACACCGATGCATCGACGCATGCGTCGAGCTCATAGAGCGAAACCCTGTGTCGGTGCGCGTACCGCTTTTAGAAAGTCACGTGACCGATCATGAGCTGTTTTGGTCACGTGACCGATACGCCAACTGTGTCGCACTCCCGCCTCCTCTGTGCCCTGTGAGCAACGTTCCCTCGCAATTGCGCACTGCTCAAGCGTCCTTTGCGCACAGCAAATATATGCCGCGCACCAAATCAAACTCATCTGAATTCTAAACAAAATAAACACATTTATTCTGTGTAATTTTGCAATGCAATTCTGAGTGACAGTGACAACAAGCGGCCCTAACGGTGTTCGTCAACACCGTTCAATTATTGTAACGTCTATCGAGATGCTTCGAGGACAGGAATTATATCGATCACTTTATTGAGCAAAACTGTTTATATTCGGCCATAACCACACCAAAAACATGAGTAAAAAACTTATATCTCGAAAAACTAGTCATTTTCTGCCGTACAAACCAGGCCAAAACCAACTTGTCATCTGTCATCAACACGCATACCACTAAACCACTGGTGCGTTTATGGCCACACAAAAAGTCGGACAATTCAAACACCACGCAAAGTTACACTATGACTCCTCAGTCATACGTGTGCTTTTTCTACTGTCATTTATTATTAATGTTAATTTATTGATATTAATCATGGAATGCTGTTACTAGAGAAAGTTACAGGAATGCACACTTCATCCTATGCTAACATTTCATTGTGCAACATGAGGATGTTTAAGGGGAACTAAATGTGATCCCTGAAAGGGGTACAAATGATTTCCAAAGCAGGACCCCCACCCAGACATATTGTACAATACTAATCCATAGCTCATGAAAAACAAGATTTCTTTTATTTTCATTACAAGTTTCATTACTAATATTTCAAAATAATCTCATGAAAATGACTCCTCTCATTTGAGTGTTATTATAAAAGATTGGTTTGAGACAGGTGTGCTGCTGGTATTGCCACGTGTGATGTTGCTCACATGTGCTCCACTGAATGCTCAGGGAGTTTTTGTGTTTTCTCACACACATGAACAATTAGAGGGAACATTGCCTGTGAGCGAGTCTTTTCTACAGCCGGAGAAATAATAACTAAGAGAAATCATCTAAAATTGAATACGCTGGAAAAACGTTTTTTTTTTAATAAAAATGTGTAAAAATAAATAAATAAATAAATTCCCAGTCAACAAGCATCCTCATTCACAACACGTTCTCTTAGTTTTCCATGTTATGATACATGTTCACATTATTTATTGACTGTATCTAAAAAAGATAAAAAATATATTTTTATTTAAATATAGATATGAAATAATCCTAAATGAAATACAATGACTTGGTTTATATTATTGTATATACTAACTAGGTCATAAAATCAGTGTCAGTTGAGTCAGTCCATAGGTTGCCTGTAGGGATTTTTAATGACCAGAAGATGTCAGTATTTAGTGACACAGTATCAATACAGTTTTGCAATGTGTCGAAACGCTTCGTGACGCCTCATCAACCCATCACTAGAAGTGACAAACCCCAAGATACAGAGATGGCAGGCTTGGTGCAGGAAAACATGATTTAATGTCCAAAAATTAAGGCAAAACACAAACCAGGAACAGGCAAACTGGAAACAGAGAACAGGAACCAACAAACAGGAAAACTGGAAACAGCAAACAGTCCACAGCATACAGCGATAGCAACAATACTCCAGCACTGACTGGAGGGAAAAGCAGGTGTAAATAGCAGCTGGCTGATTGACACCAGGTGTGGCCAGGTGCCAATCAGCCGCAACTGAAGGGAAACAGCGCTCAGGGAGACAAGCAGGAAACTGAACCAAAATAAGAGCACTGACAGGAAGTAAAAACAAACACAGAGGAAAAACCAAAACATAACTAAATTGTCAGTGACAAACCTGACAGTAGAAAGAAGCATAGCTTATTTAATCCTACCCCCTTTCATATCATAGCAGTTTTATCCCATTTCTTTGTTCTCTGTTTGTAACAAAACCGTAATTAGATCAAAAATAAATATACCCTAAATAAGTAAACAAATATTAAATGCATAACTAATAATTGTGTCTTTTTTATAAAAGGTTCAACATATTTATGATAATTATTCTTCTATGCACTTTGTGAATATTTGTAGTTTGAACAGTCTCTTAAACTGAATCATATTAGTGTTTTGTTTCATCTATTCCATAATTAAATTCCACATACAGATATGTAAAGGTCTTAAGTGTTGTACGTGCATACAAATGTTTTAAATTAGATTTTCCTTTAAGGTTATATTTCTACACTTTTGTTGAGAAGAATTGTTGTACATTCTTGGGTAGCAGGTTATAGTTTGCTTTGTACATAATTTTAGATGTTTGCAAATGCACCAAATCGTTGAATTTCAATATTTGTGATTCAATAAATAAAGGGTTTGTATGTTCTCTATGTCCAACATTATGTATTATTCTAATTGATCTTTTTTGTAACACCGCTAGTGAATAAAGCGCACATTTGAATTTGTTTCCCCATATTTCCTCACAATAACTCAGATATGGTAACACTAGTGAACAGTAGAGAATATGAAAATATTTTTGGTCTAGAACATGTTTTGCTTTATTCATTATTGATTTGTTTTTTGCTACTTTATATTGTATGTTTTTTACATTCGGTTTCCAGTTCATTTTATCATCTATTATTACACCCAAAGTGTGTTTTATTTTACCCTTTCAATGTCTACTCCGTATATTTTGTATTTGTGTTTGACTTTCCCTTCTACTGTTACCGAATAGCATTATTTTTGTTTTACTGAGATTAAAAAATAATCGGTTTGTCAAACCATCTTTTTAATTTGTTAATTTCTTCTGTTATTATTTGTGTTAGCTTCTGCGTGTTCTCTCCTAGACAAAATGCAGTTGTGTCATCTGCAAATAATACTAACTTTAAGTCCTTTGTAATTTTACAAATGTTTTTTATATAAAGATTGACCAATTTTGTTCCAAGTATTGATCCCTTAAGGTAAGTCACAAGATATTTTTAGCTCCGTAGATGTGTGTTCGCCTATCTTCACATATTGCTTCCTGTTAGTTAAGTAGCTTTTTACCCAGTTCAATCCCAACCCTCTGATACCATACCGTTCTAATTAGTTTACAAACATATTATGATTGATTGTGTCAAATGGTTTCGATAAATCCATAAACACTGGCGTTGCGCATGGTTTACTATCTATTGACTTGTAATCTCTTCCGTTATTTTGATTGCCATTGATGTTGAAATGTCTGTGAGTATTTCATTTTTATTTATGAATGTGTCTAATCTGTTGTTAAACAGTTTTTCAATAATTTTTTAAAATTGTGGAAGTAGAGAAACAGGTCTATAGTTTGTAAACTTGTCTCCAGTCTTGTATGACCTTTGCTATTTTCATTTTGTCTGGGAAGTTGCCTGTTTGAAATGATAGGTTGCTGATATATTTTAAAGGTTCTGAAATCTCTTCAATAACCTTTTTTTATCATTTCCATATCAATTCATTTACAGACAACAACCAATAGGTAGTAAACGTTGATTTTGCATAGTAGGTCTCCTTTTAAGCATTCTAATGCAATTTAATCCATCCTTGTGACGATCGGTCACTTCCTTTCTGTTTGTCTCCTTGGTTTTTGTATTACTTCCGGTCAGTGCTCTTATTTTGTTAAATTTCCTGTTCCGCGGAGCACTGTTTTCTCTTCACCTGCCGTTGATTGGCAGCCGGTCCACACCTGCTGCCAATCAGCATATGTCTATTTATGTTTTCTCTCGAGCACTCTTCAGTGCTCGATGATAGACTTCTATGTTTGGAACAATTCTGCAAGACTGCTTTATTTTCTGTTTATGTTAATTAAAATCATCTTACCTGCACATCCTCCTCCTGGTTCTTGCATCTTGGGGACACACAAACTGCAGCCATGCGAGTTCCTAACAGTATCATCGAGCCAGAATGCTGTGTCCTCGCGAGAACCCCTGTCGGCGACGCACAGCCGACGTTCTGGACCGCACAATTCATAGAGGACTTGAAAGCCAGGTGTGTGCGGTCCCAGCCCACAGCAGGCTCGGACCTTCTCCCTCCGCCTCGACCGCCGGTTCCGGCTCTCCGACCGGCGCGGCCACCGCCGCCTTCCCTCCTCCCGGCTAGGCCGCCGGCTCCGGCTCTCCGACCGGCGCGGCCACCGCCGCCTTCCCTCCTCCCGGCTAGGCCGCCGGCTCCGGCTCTCCGACCGGCGCGGCCACCGCCGCCATCTTCCCCGTCGCCTGCTGTGTGTCCTGTCCCGGCTCCACGGCAATCGCCTGTGCCGGCGCGTCGACCTCCGGTTCCCACACCGCGTCGCACGCCGGTCGCAGCCCCGCGTCGCACGCCGGTCGCGGCGCCACAACGACCAACACCGGCTGAGCGCCCAGCACCCGTTCCTGCTCCAAGGCAGCTTCCAGCAGCTGCACCACGGCTGCTATCCCTTCCAGCACCCGCTCGTCCTGCCAGTCCGGCGAAGGCTCCAGTGGAGCCTTCCATGATGTCCCTCCTGGCCTCCTGCTGGGACTCGGCGAGGGACGTGTCTTTTTCCCTCCTCCTGGCCCCCTACCGCCCGTCCCTGGTTTTCGCACCGGGGGACATCAACAACCCGGAACTCCTTCTCCCTGTGGTGGACGGCGTCTGGCATCCGCCTACTGGAGGGGGGGCTACTACCAGCAGCAGTGCAGCAAAGCACACGCCGCTGTCATCCCCGCCATCGTCTCCTCCCACGGAGACATCATCGCCGCCACCTTCATCTTCCCAGGCGCGCCTTCCCACGGCGCAGACATCTTCCGCGTCACCGGCGGGACACTGCACGGTGCCGCCATCGAAGACCCCTCCCATGGCGCTGTCGTCATCGTCGCCGCCGGCTGTGCGACCTCCTCATCCGCCAAAGACGCGGCGGTGTTATGGACTTCCTCCGCGCTGTTTGCCGCGATCTGCAGAACCTGCGTGTGGACCTTTGCAGCTGTTGGTGCTCAGGTACCACGCGCTTCCGCCTCCTTGTCGGCCACTAATGTGGCCGTTCCGCGGTCGCCCACCTCGCCAGTGGCAGCGGCGTTCAACGCGTCGCCGCCACCTGACGCTCCCTCGCTGGCTGCGAGGACATTTGGCCTGGCGACCCTCCACCAACTCCTCCCTCCACCCTCCCGTAATTTTTGGACTTTTTACATTATTGTTTCCAGGGAACATCTGGAATCTGTTCCTTGAGGGGGGGGTCCTGTGACGATCGGTCACTTCCTTTCTGTTTGTCTCCTTGGTTTTTGTATTACTTCCGGTCAGTGCTCTTATTTTGTTAAATTTCCTGTTCCGCGGAGCACTGTTTTCTCTTCACCTGCCGTTGATTGGCAGCCGGTCCACACCTGCTGCCAATCAGCATATGTCTATTTATGTTTTCTCTCGAGCACTCTTCAGTGCTCGATGATAGACTTCTATGTTTGGAACAATTCTGCAAGACTGCTTTATTTTCTGTTTATGTTAATTAAAATCATCTTACCTGCACATCCTCCTCCTGGTTCTTGCATCTTGGGGACACACAAACTGCAGCCATGCGAGTTCCTAACAATCCTTCCATCATCTGCCAGTTGAGTTCAGGCCAGGGTTTGGCTCCAACTACCTGCAAGTCTACCCAACCAATTCTTAGATTTAGAAGCAAATTCCCCGCCTTTCAATCAACAATTCAGCTTGACCGTTTGTAGATAAAATCCCTTTACTCAGAAGATAGAAAAAAAAACAAAAAAAACAGAAGACTAGTACCATACATTTCAGGACGAATGGATAGAGGAATATGCCTTTGTGGAAAGAACAATGTGCAATGATAAAATGTCCTCAATGAAACATTTCAATGTGAAGTGGAACTTCGACACACGCCATGCTACATTCGCATCGAAACATCCGGCGTGGACAGCAAGAAGATGGCGTGCCAAGAGCTACTGTGCAGAGTGCAAGCATGTCAGCAGCAAAAACACATATGCATCAGCCGAGGAGACTGGAATTAGTCTAGCTTGGTTGGTTCTTTAGCAATAATGAGGAACAGAAAATACATGCGTGGCGAGCATACTTGCCAACCCTCACAAATTTTCCGGGAGACTCCCGAATTTCAGTGCCTCTCCCGAAAATCTCCTGGGACAACCATTCTCCTGAATTTCTCCCGATTTCCAGCCGGACAACTATATTGGGGGCGTGCCTTAAAGGCACTGCCTTTAGCGTCGTCTCTCACCTGAAAAGGAGACTATTACATATGTCTCCGTTATCCATAGGTTTATCTATAACCCATAAAGTAGGCAGGCACGGAGCTATTTATCAGCGTGTGTTTATTCCAGCCGGCACGTTAATACACTGACACACAACATCCGGATTCCCATCATGTATTGCTTCAAAACTACGGCAAGTAGTAATGTCCAAAATTTCCAGCCAGACAAACAATATTGGAGACGTGCCTTAAAGGCACTGCCTTCAGCGTCCTCTCACCTGAAAAGGAGACTATTATATATGTCTCCGTTATCCATAGGTTTATCTATAACCCATAACACGGTGGCCGAATGGATATAGTCACTCATGAACGGTCAGAGAAGCACAAGGCGGCGGCAACGCAGTATTATGGGCCACCTTGCTAAATGGAGACCCAAGGGTGTAACATTTGCCGAGACAAAGATGGCTATGCTGATAGCTGCAAGCAACATCCCGTTCTCATTTGCGGATGTTTTCAACAAATCCGTGAAGGATATGTTCCCGGATTCAGAGATCGCTCGCCAGTACTCAAATGGCAGAAGAAAGGCTACTCAAATAGTGAAAGGTAAGTGGGTTTTTTTTTTAAGTGCAGCAAGTACAGTACAGTTAGTAGAACAAATGTGTTTTCATTACTGTGTACTGTACTATATATATATATATATATATATATATATATATATATATATATATATATATATATATATATATATATATATATATATATATATAAGAAATACTTGAATTTCAGTGAATTCTAGCTATAAATATACTCCTCCCCCCTTAACCCCGCCCCCCCCATCTCCCGAATTCGGAGGTCTCAAGGTTGGCAAGTATGATGGCGAGTGCGCCAAACAATTAATGCTTGGTGTGGCAACGGAACTTTTTGACAATTTTAAAATTGCTCAGTGGCCTTGTGGTTAGAGTCTCCGCCCTGAGATCGGTAGGTTGTGAGTTCAAACCCCGGCCGAGTCATACTAAACACTATAAAAATGGGACCCATTACCTCCCTGCTTGGCAGTCAGCATCAAGGGTTGGAATTGGAGGTTAAATCACCAAAATGATTCCCGGGCGCCGCTGCTGCCCACTGCTCCCCACTGCTCCCCTAACCTCCCAGGGGGTGAACAAGGGGATGGGTCAAATGCAGAGGACACATTTCACCACACCTAGTGTGTGTGTGACAATCATTGGTACTTTAACTTTAACTTAAAGATAAAAACATGATCATTCAACAAATAAAATATATGCCTCTGTCAGCAATAACTATTCATGATCCTACCACCATGACGTAAGTCATTTATCTCAGTTTAGTGTGATTTAATGGTATGCTGCAGGTGACACCCTGTATGAGGAAAGTCTTGCTGTTTTGTCAATGGGTCAACAAAAGGGGAGGATTTATTCAAATCTTTCATTGAGTTCACTAAAGGAAAATCTATCGATGGATAAACCTATTTCAGTGTGTATTGACTGTTTTCTGTATGTGGTAGGGAAGAAACAAAGGCTTTGTAACACTTCTTTATGACTATGAAAAGACACCCATCTTTAATTTTGCATTCTGCTTAAGAAGGCGTTGTGTGCTCAAACATGTGCTGAGCATCTTGGTGGGATAATGTCGGTGGACAGTCGGTTGGTCAACTTTATTGTTGCTCGAGCTTTAAATGATTGCAACCTAAAGACAATGCTGGATGAAGTTGGCAATAATTATCCCGGTCTGATTTTGTGTCTATACACAAAAAAAACAGCAAAATTCCCACATATGCAAATAGTAGTCGTATGCTTGTGAACACAATGCACACACAGTACCTTTGCTATTAATAGTAAACCCAAAAACAGTCTCACACATTTTGCACAGTATTCAATGTCCTCTCATTGTTCACAGTCAATTCAAAGTTCCTTTTCGGTTTGGATTGTCTCACGCAACGTTCCGTTTGAAATACAAAAAAAACAAAAAACGTGTCCATCATGAGCGCATTGTCCGGTCCAAATGGTGAAGTTATGTGTGGCAGGGAAGTCTTTTTACTCACCAACCGCACCGTATATCACTGGCGTGAGAGGATGAGGAGGAGAGCAGGGAGAGGAACCACCAACACGTCCGTACTGCAGCAGTCAACAGGCTGGCGTCGTCCTTCTCTGACGTGAAAAGGTCCCCACGTTGACGACGGTTATTTATATACTTGAGTAAAAACACTTTTCCCTATACCTAACGAGGATGTGTGCCTCGCGCTACGCGACCTGTACTTGTTGCTGGTATAATGGCGGAAGAATCCTCAGCGTTGTTAGCGTGGAGTCTTCCACTCTTCCACACGCCACTCAATCCTTAGCAGTTCCTTAGCTCAGATTACCCTGTCACACACGTGGTAACTAAGAGCTAAACTGTTATTTATTGTTATATTACCGAAAATCTTCGTCAGCCTCGGAGCTCTTCGGGCGCTGCCATCTTCTGTCTCTTTCTGTGTTTTCCCTCCTCTGTCTTGTCCCGCCCCTCCTCTCCTCCCATTCGCCAGTCCACCAGCTTGCAAGTCATTGATTGGCCGAGCCTATGGCCAAGGTCCTGGGTGCGATTGGATGAAAACATTTTGAAGGATCTCAGGTTATTAGAAATACATAAAGAAATATGTGCACAATATTAGGTGTACACCTACATATATATATAATGTAGTAACAGACACATTCATAACAATATGTAATATGTTCAATATTTACAATATTTGATCATTTTAATAATTTCCGGGACTGATTTCTTCCGCCCATTGATTTCTGTTTCCATGTCAGAGCACGTCTGACTCCTGGCAACAAGTGTTTGTTCCTACTTCGGGAATCAAACACGAGTGTGGTTTCTAATCATGGCAGACTTGGTAACAGACAACAGAGACAACTATTTTTGGACAAATGAGGATTCACAACTTTATACTTCTAAAGCTAAATATACTGCTGCTTATAGAAGTGAGCACAAAGGAAGAGTGAGACGTTGGAGAAGCCGGGAGAGTGAGGTGAAAGTGATTTTGACGCTATAAATATGGAACTTGGATCCAAGTAAATGGAGTGCTTACCCAAAATATACAGGAAACGTCCCCAGTCAGCTGGACCAGACGAACAACTGTCCATCGACTGAGTCACTTTAATATCGATCATAATACGTGATACCAACTACAGTACATACGCTGTCTGGTTAGCTGTTTACAAACAGAACATGAAATGTGGGCTAATACTTTACAGATACTGTCATATGATTGTTCATGTTTCTCTGTCAGTACAAATTGGTGTCGTGTCACAGTGTTTTGCATTACAAACTCAAACACATTTCGTGTTGACGTACAAGCTATCTTATCTCTTGCCGTAGTTAGCTTTTACGGCTAATACCGTAGCATGGCGATGTGTACTACACTAGAAAAAGAGTTCCTCAGTGTTCACTCTTACAATAACTATGTCACTACAGCTTGGTTATTATACAGGTTACGGATTGTAAATGAAGTATTGTTGGCGGTTTTGACAACAAAGTCCTGTGTAAAATGTTGTGGAAAAATAAACACAGAAGTATTTACTTTATAGACTCAAGAGCAGGCAGGAGGGCATGAAACAAAGAGGAAAACAGCAGAGGAGAAAAGCCTGACCCACAGTAGATACTAGAATGCCCACAAAAGTATGTCTGAATGTGCGAACATTCAGAGGCCTCCAAAACCGCGTGTGATCTCACGCCCAAATGCATGAACCTAATGAGTTGGCAGTTAGGCGTTGTTCAACACGAGCATCCAACGTTGTAACAACATTTATAAGGTAATACAAGGTTCAGACTTTCACTGTGAGAATATTGTCATCAACGGACCTCACCTAATTTATCACTGAAAACCCCTGACTTAAAAATAGTCAACTGTTTTGATCTGTGAGCTTGGGCCTTTTGGGACTTTTGACCCTGAACTGGTCAACCCTCAATCACTGTCAAAACTTGCCAGGTATTAAATATTTTTTTCTACACTTGAACTGGTTCCTCATTATTCTGTTGTTAAAGGACGTGGTACATGGCACTCTGTCAATCCTTCGTTCCTTGGAACTTAAAATGAGCGGAAGCTTTTATTTAATTTTTAATCATTTGGAGGCTTTTACAAAATCCACATGCTCAGTGAGACTAAGGAAGCTATTTATATTGCTTCTATGGCACATGTTTCCAGTAATATTGCTAATAGGTTAGATGACTGCCCAATAGATTCAAAATGTTTTCTTTATGCCTTTTCACATCATGGTTTGCTACATCTTTTGACATGATCTTGCATGATTTGTATAGCTTAGTTTTTGAAACCTATGCCCATCCTTACAGAGCAACCCTGTTGGTGGGGCACTGGATATAGGAACTGAACATGTTGTAGGCTTGAAAGGCAGTGATATATACAGTCTCAAGTTGCCACTAATCCCCATGACAAAAACATTTTCACAAATGAAGGCTTCATTTAACATCACCTTACTGTTATTTTTATTTGAATGCATTCCTGTTCTTCCATTGTAACCATACTGTATTCAAATAATTGTATTTCTAGATTCAACAACCTGCTTTCTCTTTGGGGACTGATTGTGCAACAGTATGTGGTTGGTTTACCACTGGTTGGATAATAATTGTTCATCTTCGACTAACTCCCTAAGCAAAACAGTCCAACAATCAGATACCTTCACAGTTCTCTGGTGCAAATACAGCTGTTATGATTTAAACAAATAAAACATAGCGACAAAGCATTTTCTCCCTCATAAAAAATCACCAAAATCCAATCCAGTGTTTTCTCAGTAGTACAGTAAACACTCAGCTTATGGTTGATATTAACTGGTGTGGGGAAGATGAATGCTCTCTTCTAAATGCTTCAACCTCATTGCCTCTTGGAGTATTAGTTATGTAAACAACATTGGCTTATTAATGGTAAAAGCTCTCCCTAATGATCCACACCACGCATGAGTCTGAATATCAAGTCAGGACATAAAGAGCAGTCATAGATCATCATAATGAATGTTGGGAAGCTGGTAAAATGCTTGGGGAGGAGACCTGTCCTGATTCATATTCACTCGGTTTCTCTCTGTGATTCATATGCTGTTTGACTCTAATACATCAAGGCTGTATGATTCCGCCATTAAACTGACACTTCTCTAGAGCATACTTGTCAGACACTTCTGTATTTTGAGATGCCACTTTTCCTAAAGTCAACAGCAAGGATACACACAACCTATAAAGTTTGTACACCCATCTATAAATGAAGCCACAGTTGGAGTTTCACTTGCATCCTGGGATACTTTGAATCCTGATGGCAACTCCACTGGGAATGCATGTAATTTACAAATCTAATCAAATTTGTTCAAAATACCCTGCATGTGTCTCTTAAGGGGTGTTCTGATATCTTGCTGACATGATCGGTCCCCAGAGAGAACCCATGAAAGCCCTGTTGTTTTTATCACGCTTAATGGTTCAGGAGAAAATTGGCATGACTGTGGATTTGTTCTTGTCAAATGTTGAGCGTTCAAAAGCCAGCCAGTTGTAAATAAACAAATTCACATCAACGTGCTTTGGCATACTAACAACTACCTTCACCACAAAGCTGCTCCTAATGGGGTGTGATTATTTTTATGGTGGCACTGAACGCTCTATGACAACGATAATTCCATAATGAATCAGAATGGTACCTCTAATTTTGCTCTAACTGCCATCACTTGCGCACCACAGCCACACGCATGTTGCTTTTTAATATGTGCAATCATTGTAAAACAGCAACCTGTTCACAACACATCACAAACGATAGAGAAAATGCTTGAGGGAAAAAGGATGAGGGGTCATGAAGAGGGAGAGATGGCCCTAAAATGGAAACATTATCCTGGCTGCAGGTGGACCTGTCCTTCATGCCTCTCTCCTCTTGTATTTTTTTAACTCATTAGTTCTGAAGGGTTGGATAGAGAGGATAATGGATAGCTGACTTCATTCGCTACCCTTGCTGTTGAGAGACACTACCCATCATCCATTGGTGGTGAACATGCAATGGACATCCCCTAAGTAATACATTTACTGTGTGCTTGACAAAAAATTATTGACTGTCAAGCAGGGAGTGGCAGACATTAATACATCCAGGGATTTGTGTTGGATGTGCTGCTTTTTTCCTCAGGTTTTGGCCATTAACATAAGAACGGCAAGCAGCATAAGTTGAGCTTTGTTTCGAAAAACTCAAAATCATTTTATGAGTACACTGAAAAGGAGGGCAGTTATCTCAGTCAAAGTGTATGGGGGAGTTTTGTATAAAACGATTAAAAACATTATCTGTAGTGTTTTCCCATTAATAGTCAAAACATGTATTGACATGACAGTGGTGCTTTTTCATTCTATTTTGATTGTAAGAAGCTGCCTTGTCTGAATTTGAGAATTACATTAATGAAAGAAAGAATAATAAAGTTGCATTGTGGGAAATACATGAGTTTTTTATCATTATAGGTGAATACATGCACACTCATGAGGCCAGCTCAGAGCCTTGTGGTTAGAGTGGTCACCCTGAGACTGGAAGGTTGTGAGTTCAAACCCTGGCCGAGTCATACCAAAGACTATAAAAATGGGGCCCATTGCCTCCCTGCTTGGCACTCAGCATCGGGGGTTGGAATTGGGGGTTGAATCAACAAATGATCCTCGTGCGCGGCGCACGCTGCTGCTCACTGCTCCTCTCACCTCCCAGGGGGTGAACATGGAGATGGGTCGAATGCAGAGGACACATTTCACCACACCCAGTGTGTGTGTAACAATCGTTGGGACTTAAACTTAACTTAAACTTTAATGATAAAATGAGTCCATAGCCATGTATATATATATATATATATATATATATATATATATATATATATATATATATATATATATATATATATATATATATATATATATATATATATATATATCGACATTCATATACATGCATATATACATATATACACACACATATATATACAAACCCAGTTTCCATATGAGTTGGGAAATTGTGTTAGATGTAAATATAAACAATGATTTGCAAATCATTTTCAACCCATATTCAGTTGAATATGCTACAAAGACAACATATTTGATGTTCAAACTGATAAACTTTTTTTTTTTTTGCAAATAATCATTAACTTTAGAATTTGATGCCAGCAACACGTGACAAAGAGGTTGGGAAAGGTGGCAATAAATACTGATAAAATTGAGGAATGTTCATCAAACACTTATTTGGAACATCCCACAGGTGAACAGGCAAATTGGGAACAGGTGGGTGCCATGATTGGGTATAAAAGTAGATTCCATGAAATGCTCAGTCATTCACAAACAAGGATGGGGCGAGGGTCACCACTTTGTCAACAAATGCATGAGCAAATTGTTGAACAGTTTAAGAAAAACCTTTCTCAACCAGTTATTGCAAGGAATTTAGGGATTTCACCATCTACGGTCCGTAATATCATCAAAAGGGTTCAGAGAATCTGGAGAAATCACTGCACGTAAGCAGCTAAGCCCGTGACCGTCGATCCCTCAGGCTGTACTGCATCAACAAGCGACATCAGTGTGTAAAGGATATCACCACATGGGCTCAGGAACACTTCAGAAACCCACTGTCAGTAACTACAGTTGGTCGCTACATCTGTAAGTGCAAGTTAAAACTCTTCTATGCAAGGCGAAAACCGTTTATCAACAACACCCAGAAACACCGCCGGCTTCGCTGGGCCTGAGCTCATCTAAGATGGACTGATACAAAGTGGAAAAGTGTTCTGTGGTCTGACGAGTCCACATTTCAAATTGTTTTTGGAAACTGTGGATGTCGTGTCCTACGGACAAAAGAGGAAAATAACCATCCAGATTTTTATAGGCGCAAAGTTGAAAAGCCAGCATCTGTGATGGTATGGGGGTGTATTAGTGCCCAAGACATGGGTAACTTACACATCTGTGAAGGCGCCATTAATGCTAAAAGGTACATACAGGTTTTGGAGCAGCATATGTTGCCATCCAAGCACCGTTACCATGGACACCCCTGCTTATTTCAGCAAGACAATGCCAAGCCACGTGTTACATCAACGTGGCTTCATAGTAAAAGAGTGCGGGCACTAGACTGGCCTGCCTGTAGTCCAGACCTGTCTCCCATTGAAAATGTGTGGCACATTTTGAAGCCTAAAATACCACAACGGAGACCCCCGGACTGTTGAACAACTTAAGCTGTACATCAAGCAAGAATGGGAAATAATTCCACCTGAGAAGCTTAAAAAATGTGTCTCCTTACTTCCCAAACGTTTACTGAGTGTTAAAAGGAAAGGTCATGTAACACAGTGGTGAACATGACCTTTCCCAACTACTCTGGCACGTGTTGCAGCCATGAAATTCTAAGTTAATTATTATTTGCAAAAAAAAATAAAGTTTATGAGTTTGAACATCAAATATCTTGTCTTTGTAGTGCAGTCAATTTAATATGGGTTGAAAAGGATTTGCAAATCATTGTATTCGGTTTATATTTACATCTAGCACAATTTCCCAACTCATATGGAAACAGGGTTTGTACATACATATACACATACATACACACATACATACTTTATTACACACACATACATATATATACTTATATACACACATCCATATATACACATATATATAAACACAACAGCAGCCACTCACGCTTCGGACCCAGCAGCCACGGGCGCTCGCACCACAAACAAACGGCAGCAAAAACAACGACAACAAAACCCCCGATAACCAGCACCACCTGATCAAATCGAAATGACCGAAAAACCGTTACCAACAACCACACACCGACAAGACCATCGAGACCAGCCAGCGCCAGACCGCCGGTCCGCCCAAATGCCAACATGCAAACAAAAGACATCTACACCACCCCCCACCAAGAAACTCCACTACCCAATCCAAACTCGCACAAACACACCACTGCTCATACAACCGAGCCACAGCACCCACACCAAACAAAAAGGCTGTGCTTTCCCCGCACCAAGACACCGACACAAACCCCACAGCGCGAAGCTTGAACAGACAGACAAGGACCCCGCCCAACAGGAAGCAAACATGTCTATCCTTACGCACTTAAATCTGCAAACGCTCCCAAAAAAATTAATCCACCCTCTGCCGAACAAAGCTCACGCCCACCCGCACAAACCCCAACTCTGCGTAGTCCACTCCGACAACCCCATACAGAAAACTGCACAGTCCCCATGCTCAACGTGAACACCACATCTAAGCTGAGTCCTGACCTGGGAACGACACCTCTCACGGGGAACGAAGTCAACGAATCCCGCCAACACGTCGGCACCCAAGCACCAGCAAGCCAACGCCAAAGCATGTCTAATAGATATAATCTAGACCAGTGGTCCCCAACCACCAGGCCGCACAAGAAATGTAAAAAAAAAAAAAAAAAAATGTTTTTTTTTTTTTTCATTAAATCAACATAAAAAACACGATATATACATTATATATCAATATAGATCAATACAGTCTGCAGGGATACAGTCCGTAAGCACACATGATTGTATATATTTATGAAAAAAAAATGTTTTAAATACAAAACCCCCCGTGGGACAAATGTCCAAGCGTTGACCGGTCCGCAGCTACAAAAAGGTTGGGGACCACTGATCTAGACTACAAGGAACTGTGTTAGATATAGATAAGAATCATCATAGGTCCCCTTTTAAAACAGCTGTCGGGCTAATACCACCACTCCCGATGACCTGCACGCTCATTTCACCTCCGAGGTACCCCAGACACCTACCTAAGAAGGAAGACTCCTTCTCAGCGACGTGATCCAATAACCCATTCTCACCAACTGTGCATTACTCATGATAAGAGAGCTACTTGACAGAGGAGTGGTCAAGATTATTGCTTTATCGGTGACCAGAGGATGACATCTTAAATACACCAAAGAAGCCAAGCTTTTAAGGGGTCATGTTATGATTATCTTTATTTTATTAAAACACATAACATGTAATGATGACTCTTTGGTGAAAAATGTGCATAGCTTTTGTTTTACAGACCTATTTATAAGCCATTCAGAGTTGTTAGAAATGAACCCCTCCTCACCACGCTCCCTCACGGTGAGTCAGCATTTGCCTTCACCCGGCAGAAACATTTTGTAGTTTTTTTAGCTTTATTGCTTTTATTGTGCACTTTGGACATCGATGACCTTCACAAGCCATCTGTTTTGAGTGAGTTTCGCCACATTACAACATCCTAGATGATATAGCGAGTATTGTTGTCTGCATGATAAGGAGATCATGAGGGCGGACTAGAGAAAGTAAACAGACCCCAGGCTGCAGGTCTGTAACTATACACAAAGGTTAAACTTCTACAGAGTATCTATCTCTCCAATGCTAAATCCTTCAGTTCAGTTCAGTTCAGTTTCATTCGAACATGCATACGATACAATGTAATGCATCTGATACGTACGGCTGGGGAAGGAGACGACACAACGGCAGGAATCAGTTCAATAGGTTTATTGAATCTGATAATAGGTGGGATGTGTATGGTACATGAAATGTGTAAGGCAATGTGTAGAATTAACCATGTAAATGTTACCAGAGGTTGTTGTATGTGCGTGTTGGATGAATCCTTCGTCAGACCAAAGGGGCAGGGCGAGAAGGCAGTCCGTGGGCAGGCAAGTGGACGGGGGCTGGAGAGAAGCAACGAGGTCCGTGCCAACTTGACAGAAGCAGGGTTTATCACAGACACAATAGGATAAGGTCCAACATAACGTGGGGCTAATTTCTTCAAAGGTACCTGAAGGCAGAGGTCTGGCAAGCAACATAAGTTGTCCCGGCTGATAGGATGGAGCCGGGATGCAACGCTGGTTGGCACTGTGGCGCATTCTCTCCGCAGCTCTTTCAAGTGCCGCCCGAGCGGCTCTCCACACCCTCTGACACCGCTTGACGTGGGCCTTTATAGAGGGAACAGCGATCTCCTGCTCCTGCTGGGGAGACATAGGGGGTTGATAACCCAGTGAACACTTAAAGGGGGACATACCGGTAGCGGAGCTCTTCATGGCGTACAAGTATTCAACCCAGGGCATAAACCTGCTCCACGAGGCTGGCTGGCGGTTAGCAACGCAGCGCTGCATGGTCTCCAAACTCTGGTTGGCTCTCTCTGCCTGCCCGTTGCTCTGAGGTTGGTATCCTGAAGTGAGGCTGACCGAGGCCCCGATCCCCTTGCAGAATGCTTTTCACACCCGGGAGGTAAACTGGGGGCCCCGGTCCGAAACGATATCCATCGGGATGCCATGTTGCTTGATGACATGCAGCGTGATGAGGTCAGCCGTCTCAGAGGAGGAAGGAAGCTTGCGAGGCGGAATGAAGTGAGCTGCCTTGCACAAGCGGTTGACAATGGTGAGTACAGTGGTGTTACCTCTTGAAGTCGGAAATCCTGTAACGAAATCCAGGGAAATGTGAGACCATCGACGGGCAGGAACTTGCAGAGGGCACAGGAGACCAGCGGGAGGTCTCTGCTAGGGTTTTTTGCGGGCACAAGTGGTACAAGCAGCGATGAACTCACGTGTGTCAGCCGCCATGGATGGCCTCCAAAAACGTTGTCATATGAAGGATAGAGTTCGTTGAAACCCCGGATGACAGGAGAACAAACTGGACTGTCCCGAATCCAGGACTCTGGATCGAAGCTCGCGGTGGACTAAAAGCTTGCTGGGAGGTCCACCCCCAGGTCCTGGATTGGCGCGAAGTGCGGTCTTGACCAGGTCCTCCACCTTCCACGATACCATCCCAACAATGCGTGCAGGAGGAAGGATGGGTTCGGCCATCAACGGGCAGGAGGGTTCCTACATGTACTGTCTTGAAAGGGCATCAACCTTAGTGTTCTTCGACCCCGGTGTGTAAGAAAGCCTATAATCGAAGCGAGAGAAAAGTTGTTGCCATCTTGCCTGGCGATTGTTCAATCTCCTGGCTGAGCGGATGTGGAGAAGGTTGCTGTGGTCTGTCAGGGTCTGGAACTGGTGTTTGGCTCCTTCCAACCAGTGTCTCCATTCTGCAAGGGCCTGGTGAACCGCCAATAACTCCCTATGTCCAGCATCGTAATTCCGCTCAGCCGGGGAGAGACGCCTAGAAAAGAATGCACAAGGGTGAATCAGATGGTCAACCATAGGCACTACCTTGAACCCCCTGAACCAGATCTATCAGGCCAGAGTCATCCAGAAGGCAAAGGCCATTCTGGTCAACCCTCAGCACCCTCTCTTCTCAAAGTTTAGACTCTTGCCCTCAGGATGCAGGTACACCCCTAGTAATAGAAAGGCCAAAAACAACAGATACATAAGATCCTTTGTTCCCTCAGCTGTTGACTTTATAAATGAGATTCTTAAACAAGCTTAGCTGCTATGCAGTCACTTTAGTGGGAAACGACGTGTGATGATTAGTTTTTATTGTATTACAAAGGTTTTTGGTTTTTAGCTCAATGCCTTCATGATGGTTTGTATGTTGTATGTATTTTATATATTTGTACCTTGTTTTTACTGTTGGACCTTGTTTTTACTGTTGTACCTCGTTTTTACTGTTGTATCTTGTTTTTTTTACTGTTGTACCTTGTTTTTTTTACTGTTGTACCTTGTTTTTAATGACTACTGCTGCAAACCAAATTGCCCCTCGGGGACAATAAAGATTTTCTAAGTCTAACTTTGGAGCGTTGAGAGAGTATAGCTCCGATCCCTGAGTCAGAAGCATCCACCTCTACCAAGAAGGGACAATCCAAGTCCGGGTGGATGAGGACCAGAGCGGAGATAAAGCTCTTCTTCAATCCCTCGAAGGCTTTGCCGGACTCAGGAGTCCAAAGAAAAGGTATATTTGTCGACGTGAGGGAGTGAAGTGGTGCGGCAATTCTGCTGAAGTCCTGGATAAAACGGCGGTAGAATCCAGCAAACCCTAGGAACCTCCTTAGTTCCATCCTAGTGGAGGGTTGTGGCCAAGCCAAAACTGACTCGATCTTCTTGGGGTCAGCTCTGACATGGCCCCTCTAGACCACAAATCCCAAAAACTCCACAGAAGACGCATAAAAACTAAATTTCTCCGCCTTGACGAATAGCCGATTCTCCAGCAGATGCTGTAGGACGGACAGACGTGCTGTTGGTGCTCCTGCGGGTTGCAAGAAAAGATCAGGATGTTGTCCAGGTAGACCACAACGAATTGGTCCAGCATGTCCCGGAAGATGTCATTTACAAGTGTCTGGAAGACAGCTGGGGTGTTGGTAAGTCCGAAGGATTACCTTATACTCGTAATGCCCAAGATGGGTGTTGAACGCCGTCTTCCACTCTTCGGCCCTCCTTGATCCGAACCAGGTGATAGGTGTTCCGCAAGTCCAGCTTGGTGAAGATTGTGGCAGAAGCTAGGGGTTCAAAAGAATAATTCAGCAGGGGTAGAGGGTACTTGTTTTTGACCGTGATATAGTTTAAATGACGGTAGTCAATGCAGGGTCTTAATGATTCATCTTTCTTGGCCACAAAAAAGAATACAGCCGCCAACGGAGACTTAGACAGTGTGATGATTCCAGAAGCTAAGGATTCCGTAATGTAGTCTTTCATGGCTTTTTACTCGGCGAGTGACAGGTTGTACAAACGGGTGGATGGCAGGGTAGCGTCGGGGAGCAGTTCGATAGAGCAGTCGTAGGGTCTGTAAGGAAGAAGAGATTGTGCACGCTCCTTGCTGAATACAGTGGCGAGATCGTGGTAGCAAGTCGGTATCTGGGCCAGATCAGCGTGAGGAATACTGTGTCTGGGTTTGCAGATCGGAGGAGATGCAGACTTGATTAAAGATTAAAGATACCAATGATTGTCACACACACACTAGATGTGGTGAAATTTGTCCTCTGCATTTGACCCATCCCCTTGGGGAGCAGTGGGCAGCAGCGGCGCTGCGCCCGGGAATCATTTTGGTGACTTAACCCCCAACTCCAACCCATGTTGCTGAGTGCCAAGCAGGGAGGTTATGGGTCCCATTTTTATAGTCTTTGGTATGACTCGGCTGGGATTTGAACTCCAACCTACCGATCTCAGGGCGGACACTCTAACCACTAGGCCACTGAGGCAGTTAGCGTGGCATGGGGTGCTCCACGCCATGATCTTGCCCGAGGTCCAGGAGACGTGTGTGTTGTGTTGCCTTAGCCAAGATCTCCCGAGGACCAACGGAGCAACGGGAGCTTCCAGCAGCCAGAAACTAATAGTTTCGACATGGTTTCCTGAAAGGGTCAGGGACAAGGGCTCCGTGTGATGTTTGATGGGTCCCAACAGGCGCCCATCCAGGGCTTGAGCGGGAGGAAACTTGTCCAAGGGCACAAGAGAAATGCCCGCTTGCTGGGCGAACTCGTAGTCAATCAGACTCTCGTCCGCTCCGTAGTCCAAATAAGCCCCCACTCGCACAGTCTTGGTGTTCTATGCCAGAGTAGCAGGAAACTGAATGCCGGGGTTCCTTCCTTCCTGGGGAAATGACATGTGGCTCACCAGGATCCCCTCTGCTGGGGAGCCTGGTCTTTTGGTCTTGACGGATGATGTGGCCACAGTAGAGGCAGAGACGCTGCCTATACCTCCTCTCTCTCTCTTCAGTCGCCAGATGTGTTCTCCCCAACAGCATGGGCTCAGGAGTTGTCATCAGTGCAGGTGGAGGGAAGGGTTGTTCGCTCGAGGTCTGGTAGGCAGGTCGAAGTTGAACCGCAGGGGTTAAGTTGGTGGTCACATATGCTCTCTCTGTAGCCCGTTCCAAAAGTCTCTGGTCGTACATGAGCGCTAAGTCGATGAGGGCTGTACATGATGTACAGCCCTCAAAAGACCATCCTTGATTTGCTCTGAAAGTCCGCGATGGAACGCGCTCTGAAGAGCTCTGTCGTCCCAACTGCTGTTAACCGCAAGTGTGCGGAACACGAGGGTGTAGGCAGCAACAGAGCGTGAGCCCTGCTGGACGGTGTGCAGACGCCCTGGCGCATCCCCCCCATCCAAAATGTGGTCGCACTGTACCAAAAATCCTCTACTAAGTTCAAAGTCGCCCTGGAAGGGCCTTGGGCTAGCAATCTTGGGTTCCCAGGTCTGAGTGGTGCTTCCACATCCAGGAGCAGGGGTGGCAATACGGCTAGCCACGGGTTCGGAAGTCTGTCTTGGGCTAAGGTGGTCCAGCCTAGCATGCAACCTGGTGAAGGCTCTCTCCAGGTTGTATTCCAGGGTAGAAAAACGAACCTGGTGTTCATTCAGGACCGCTCCCATGATCGCGAGATCAGGTGTCTTGGGGGATCGGAGCAGGGGGGCAGACTGGGGTCTGCCGGTGTCGCCTGTTTCCGACATAGTTCCACGGAACGTACTGTTACGTACGGCGGGGGAAGGAGACGACACAACGGCAGGAATCAGTTCAATAGGTTTATTGAATCTGATGAATAGGTGGGATGTGTATGCTACTCTACGTGAAAGGTGTAAGACTATGTGTAGAATTAACCATGTAAATGTTACCAGAGGTTGTTGTATGTGCGTGTTGGATGAATCCTTTGTCAGACCAAAGGAGTAAGGCAGTCCGTGGGCAGGCGAGCGGTCGGGGGGTGGAGAGAATCAACGAGGTCCGTGTCCAAGCAGGGGTCGAGGATCGAGGGAGGCAGTCCAGAATCCAAGGGAAGTCGAGGCACACTGCTCGATCACGGGAAACAGGGGAAGCACTTTGGGGGACACAAAGGACATAAGACACGGGAACAGGTAAGGCACAGAGAGAGCAAGTACGTGGAAGGGAAGCCAGAGACGGGATGCTTACTACGAGAGTGAACTATGTTCCGGCAATGGATCTTCGGGTCCGCTGGTCTTTATGTTGTCTGTCTTCATTACTCCCAGGTGCGCGGATTAGTGATTGCCTGCAGCTTTGCCGGCACGTGACCGCGATGCGGCTAGAGCGAGCGGGGGCGTGTCCCGCCGCGCTTCTAGCGGAAGTGCCGGCCGAGCTTGCAGCAGAAGACATTAAGGAATTGAGCATGCGCCGTGACAGCATCACATATTTCTAGTTGTGTTTCATTACAGCACATCCGAAAAGTATTAGGGAGAAGCACAGTTTATTTAATCCTATCCCTTTTCGTATCATAGCAATTTTATCCCATTTCCTTGTTCTCTGTTTGTAACAGAACAGTGAATAAATAAATAATGAATAATATACCATGAGTAAGTAAACAAATATCAAATACATGAGTAATCATTATCTAAAAAAAAAAGGTTCAAGATGTTCATTATAATTGTTCTTTTTTGTACTTTGTGAACACTTGTAGTTTGCACACAGTCTCTTTAACTGAAATACACTAGTGCTTTGTATGATTTCTTTGCTTAATCCATTGTGTATATTGATAGTTAAATGCTTATCTTTTCTAAATCATGTTAATACTTTCACTGCAGCAGCTTTGAACACTATTAAACAATGGAGGCTCAAGCCGGATGCAGTAAACCACGCTACGAGCAACATGGCAAATGTAATAACAGATTATAATACTAACTGCTCTATTGCCAAACACTGTAGGCATTGATCCAATAAAAAGTAGTTTTTAGGAAAATGCATTACTTATTTTGCCAGTGGACTGTGATGCTATTGTCTTACATTAGAAGGCTAAGCGAGCTACTCAGCCAAATGAGCTAACATTGCTAACGTATCATTCACACATTTCTTCACACATTTGCACTTCCTTGCGCACACTCAAAGCGACTTCTTCACATTGCTACAAATCTTAAGAGTAAGGCACTTTTTATATCAAATGAGGCTGAAAGTTAGTGTCGTGACTTGCGCTGGTCAAAGCAAACAAACAACAGAGCATTTTCCTTCCCTTGGTTTCATCGTCAATATGATGTTGTGGCACAGCCAGTGTTACATAAAATGTAATTGGCTGACTCACAGAAGGGTGTTTGAGTAAAAGTCTACAATATATGGATAATCCGCTGACATCACTCTGAACAAAACATCACATTTGAACAAAATTCCAAACAGATTGTTTGTAGTGGGTAGGAGGGTCAGCAAGATTATTTTATAAATGTCTCTGCAATACCTCCACAGTTGGATTTCAAATTTTCAGGACTTATGCAAATCCCAAATACACATTAGCAGGTACCATCAGGTGGGTCTGCATAATGTGGCCCCTTTAAAAGCTTATTGCTTAACCAATTTCGAAAAAGTTGTCCGACTTGATTAGCAAGCCAAAGTGCCTTTGCTACTCTTGGCAGTAGCATCAGGCAGGAGCTGGCCAAGATTGCAGCTGAGAACCCATATAACACTGTAGGCACCATGTGAAATATATAATTCTGCAATCCCTTCCACCACTGTATGCTTCAGTGACCAGGACCTGGATCTACCAATAAATGTGTTTGTGACTGTGCGTATAAGGGCTGCCGGATACATAGTTATTATGCGCTATGTGAGGACAGTGGGTGTTAGGGTCACAGTCTTAAGCAATATTGGAAAATTAGGTCTCTATATGCCATTCCAAGTTCAAAATTCTCAGATCTATGGTTGCTTTTCGAATCAAACTTTTGTGGTTCTTAATGTCATTGAGTGCTAAAAGCGACCTTACAGCATTCCATAATACGGAAAAACATGGCTTGAAGTGATGACTCAGGATCACTTTGTTTTACCCAAGAGCCTCAGCGTTACCCAGGGCTGTGTCGTAATAATAGCTCTGTGTGACAGCGTAGCTGCTCCACTCAGAGCAAATAGTAGCTGACAGTTGTTCCTGTGTGAGGACCTGTGGGCTTAAGCTGTTGCTGGTGGTGGCCTCTCTCCATTGTATTGCTGTTCACAATACCACTGAAAGACACTGGTTGATGCTCTGAGCCACACTGTTGTTGTTAAACTGCAGGCAGAGCATTATCAACAATACAGCCAGGTCAGTGCATGCTGGGTGGACAGATATCTATTGTCTTTGCGGCTCATGCTCAGTTCTACCATTTCAGGAAGAATATTTCCACAGCACTGCGAGAAGTTGGAGCCTGCCAATCACATGACATGTTGAGCCAGGTGCACGGATGCCCTTTTAATCCTATACCCGCACTCTTGCTACAGGATAAGGGGGAATCCCAAAGCTTAAAAGGAGCAATGTGATTGACTGCAAGCTGGCCAGATCTGTTAGTTTTGCCAGGGTCATTGTTTGAAAGAGTCTTTCTGTGGTTGCAGGGTCGAGTATCAATGTCCCTCGGCCAAACAGTCACCCCACTGTTCTCTGCCACAGAACACACAGAGTAGCCTCAATTAGTTGCTCCAGTCATCCCTCTTTGCTGTCACATGATCTGGGGCTGTGAAATAATACACAAGGGGCAGGGGCGGGTCCGGTCAGGAAATGAGATGATCCATGGCTGACAGCTTAGACACACAGCGGCCACTTATCTGTTATTACTTTGCTGAAAAAACAATCTCGCTCAGAAATCTTCGGGCCTCAGTGTGTGCATATGTGTTTGCACAGGTGTAAAAAGAAAAGTGTGATATCAAGACATATTAGCAGATAGTAGAGAATAATCTTTTTATTTTGTCGTATTTCCTTATATGTGACGCTGAAAACATAAGCCAAAGCCTCTTTTACACACAAACTTCAAAGTGCTGATTCTTAAGCCATTGGGTCTGAATGGTCTGAATCACCAACATGTTTTCCCCCTTAAAAGTTCTCAGAAAAAAGCAGCATCATGAAGAATTGCTCAATTGTTTGCACCTGTGTTTTCTAATCCAAAAAGTTGCAACTGCATGCATGCTGCTCCTAATTAACTACCCCCATCCCATGAAATGCAGCCCCAACCCAACCTCCATTTCCCATTGAAGGATATTAGTATGCAGGATTGTGTGGCGAGAAAAAGTAGTGACTGGAAAAAATTCTGCAAAAAGTGAACAATATAAGGAATTATATTTTGTAAAACCAGTAGAAAAACAGAGCTCTGCTTAAAAACAGGATTGCTCAAGAAGTGCAGACCATTCTCAAGGCTCAAATTGTTCGAATAGGAAAGTCCCGGAACTGCACTTTGATTTGGATCCTTACCAGAATCGAATACTTCAAGTACCCAAATCTTATTGAAATTGTCAAGAAGTTATTTTGCATTGGGCTGTCTACTACCAGGCATTCAGTGCACATATACTGTATATGCAAGGGATACATTTAAATGTCTAGATAAGGACACACAACATGATTTGATTGTTTGGTTCTGTTCCATGATAGAACTAACCAAAACAATGTTTGCAAACTCTTAAGTAAATTTTGGGGAATGCAACAAATGTATTACAACATTTTTTATAATAAAACAATTTTCATAAGAACTCTTGTTGGATGAGGCGATTGTCCAGAAAATGTGTTTGGTTACATATATTGTATGGATGAGAATCTTACAGCAAATTACGACTGAATTTGAGGGAGACCCTCGATCAGCAATAATGAGCAGTTTCTTAATGGAAGACCTGGAAACCACCGCCATCAATACAGCACCCATACACTGCAGACCCACCTTCTGGAGAAGATACGTGGATAACATTTTGGAGAAAATAAAAGTGGGACACACACACGATCTTACATACCACATTTTATTGACAAGACTGGAAACATCAAATTCACACATGAAGAGGAAATGAACGGGACCATAACTTTTTTGGACAGGAAAATCCACCGCAATGCTGACGGCAGTCAAAACATTACTGTTCATCGAAAACCGACACATACTGGCCAATATCTACTCTGGACCTACGAACATTCCACAGCACACAAACTATCAGTCGTGAGAACACTCTATGAACGGGCCAACATCATAACAGAAGAACAAGATAGATTACACATAGATTACATGCAAAAAAATAAGTATTTCTTTATAATGTAATATATTCACCCTAGTTTAGACAAACATATTTTACTTACTTTTTCAAGAGACTAAATACAAAATATTTGCAGGCACAATGCAGCATTTATTCAATCAAAAAGACAACTGGAAATTTAACCTGTGTGCGAGTATCATAATCTTTAACAGATTGAAATAATCTGGACTCTAAACAAGCTAAATAGTGCAAAAGTAGAATAAATACAGAGACCACATATTTAAAAGCATTACCTGGATCATATACTGTAACTATTGTAAAGTAAAAAAAATATATGTGTCAAATGCAGGCTTCATTTGAATAAGAATTATGGCAATGGCGATCACATCCTTTTTTCACAGCCATCGGCCGATACTGACCGGTGGTCGATCGATTGGCACATCCCTAGTACCAATGTTATTACTGTTGCTGAACCTAGAACATTTATACTATCATAAACCCTTGAAACCCATCGTCATCAGTTGTGTCACAAACTCAGACAGCGATTTGGATCTTCTCCTTCTGCTTATTTCATATTCATGCCATAACCATCTTTCTGAATAGGGCTATATAAGAAGTGCTAAAGCAAGATGGGGAATTTAGAAGGAGCACATAGAACTCCATAAAACGAGAGTGAGATCTCCACTTAAGAGCCGTGGTTCAAAGGCTAAGACTTGCCTCTCACGTTGGCTCTTGGCAGAGTGTGAGATCAAAGTTAAATGCTGAGCAACAAATGTGTCTTTCTGTCACTAGTGATTTGTCTGTCTGTTTGATCATCAGTCCTCCTTATCTCTCTGCCTCGCTCGGCTGCTAATATGCAGTAATGGACTGCCTTTCATGAGACAATAGATAAAGGACCTGATGTGAACGATGAGCCTGAGTAAAGCCCAGTGACTTATTAAAACATTTCGACTTCTGGCAGTTTGGTAAACTATGCATAACCTTTATCTACATGCAGGTTGACTATGAATAATTCACATCAACATGTAATTTTTACCCTTTTATCTAATTTGACATCATATCCAAATAGAATCACTGAAACTTGCTGCCTGCTTATCTTTGCGCAGACGAGATCATAATCGTCAACACTGATAATCTCTGGGTTTCTCTTTTTGCCTTCCTCAGTGAGATCTTATCGTATACTGTATTCTTAGTTGTTAACAATAAATACAATACATGTGT
The DNA here is from genome assembly GCF_033978785.1 of Entelurus aequoreus. Classification (NCBI taxonomy): domain Eukaryota; kingdom Metazoa; phylum Chordata; class Actinopteri; order Syngnathiformes; family Syngnathidae; genus Entelurus; species Entelurus aequoreus. The sequence goes on from NC_084732.1 coordinate 55,383,016, forward strand.
TTGTTTTCTCTTAATCGGCACAGTGGCTGGTACTTTGCAATCTATATTCACAGATTAAGCTGAAGAGTCCCTTTCCACTTCTTCTTCTCTACGCAAATTAGGGAAAGTTCCCATTAATACGTTTGTATACACATTAAACTCATACTAAGGTTTGTTTGGCCTCACCAATAATTAAAAGGCTTAACATTGGTTAATGTTTTGTGACTAAATATAACCGCTGATGGTTGCTATGTCTGCTGCCTCTGGACACAGATGCTTTCACACTTGTGTCTGCTGGACTGGCCTAGACAGGCATAATGACTTCCAGCCCCTGAGAGAAAGTGATGGTGTGGGGCTCTATTTCCTAAACACCAGTATGGCTGGTCTCATTTAGCTATTGATGTTAATGTTTTACTATGTGTGTGTAGTGGGGGTGGGTTATGTTCCAGTAACAATGTGCCCATGGACTGTGTTCTTGGGAGCACCCTGCTGATAAAATGACTCCAATAAAGAGCTGCGTTTAAGATACTAAACTATTATCCAAATTGCCAGCCCCTACTGAGCAATCACCTTCTGTAGCCCTGGACAGAAGAGATCCAATGACACCAGCTGGTTGGCAGGGGAGCACACTGCAGCCCAACTGGACTCACAAATTCCGTATCATTCTTCCCTGGCCAGTTCTGCCGCATGCTGTGCACAGCTGTACAGGAAGTAGATTAACCTTGTTTTCTGCACCAGCGTTAAGTAAGAGTTAAATGATGCCATAAAGGAGGATAGGTTTGTTGTTGTTTAACTAGAGGTAACTGATATTGACTGATGGAAATGCCCAGGAACAGGGACATTACTGGTTGGTTAATATGGCTGAATATGTACAGTATATTATGCTTGGTATGGATTTAAAACATCTATATTACTTGAACACATTAATCCTTTTATATACGCTAACTGAACACAACATTAAATACGCCTGCACAGTATTTTGAGTTCCAGTCAGGTGTAGACATTATGTTTATTATTGAGCATCCTGAAATAATGGTCACACTGCCTCTAATAGTCACCAGGGGCATTGTCCAGTTAAACGATGATAAACAAATTTTCTCAAATAACAAGTGTGCTACTCGCAGGGCCGGTTCTCGACTGGCATAGATGAGGGGGCAGTCAGAAATGTGAAGGGGGCATAATGTGTACATGCTGCTCCATCATCCTCCAGCACTTGTTTTCTGTGCTAATACAGAAGTAACTTTGCTTTCTTCATGGAATTTGGTTGTTAGCTACAGTAAGTGTCCAACTCCAACCTGTAGAAGTGGATTGCACTTTGACAGGCTTATAGCTGGATTGCATATGACGTCACATCTGTTTTGCTTCTTTGCAGCTTAATTCACATGATGGTAAACCAGCTTTAGCATTAAAACAAGTGAGAGTAAGTGTAGAGTTTGATACATCCACTTGCACATTCACTGTACAAACAAACATATATACATACCGTACATACACAAGGACATGCATATTGACTCATGCATATAACCACCTTTAATCAAACATATATTAACATTGTCCCCCCAGGATAAACAGGGTAAAACACAGCACACTGATGAAGCTTAACCTATATATTGTCTAAAAATAATGTGTCCTCTTCAGTTTCTCTCAGGTGTTCACATATTACGATCTGGAACATGTTAAATCCACACGTTTTTGTTTGGCGCTGCTGGTGAGAAATTCAACTTCCTCTGCTAGTCTCTTGCCAGCTCCTCAGTAAGGAAAGTATCTATTGGCTGTCCTAAAAGTGACTAGAAGTCGCCAGATGACGTTATCACCTCATTTGCATAATGTATTGCAATGGAATCTGTGGGACAGGTACAAAAGTGAGTAAAAAAAAAAAGTATGATTAGAACTTAAAATTAACTTTCTTCTTTTGATTCCTAGTTGTTTATTAAATCCATTCTGTCATGTTTTGTTAAATGTTGGAATATCAAATGTGATCGAAATAATGGAGGGTTGTGACATTCACTAAGAAGCAAATCTACTGACTGGCTCAATAACATGAATGATGGAATTATCAATCAATCAATGTTTATTTATATAGCCCTAAATCACAAGTGTCTCAAAGGGCTGCACAGAGCCCACATAAGGGCAAGGAAAAACTCACCCCAGTGGGACGTCGATGTGAATGACTATGAGAAACCTTGGAGAGGACCGCATATGAGCCCCCCCCCCCCCCCCCCCCCCCCCACTCCCCCAGGGGGAATTAGGACGTTGCAGTGATTTATACTAGATTGACATGACTGGGATTTTTTTTTATATTAGGTCCTTTTCCACCTAAAGTTCCTAATTGGTTTGTGTTTCCACTCATTTCACAGCTCAGGGTAGTTTATGCAAATCAGTGTCAAATACGTGTCAATAGTTCCCAACTCACAAAAGGTTACGGTATTTTTTGGACTATAGGCCGCACTTAAAATTATTTAATTTTCTCAAAAATTGACAGTGCGCTTAATGTACTGAATAATTCTGGTTGTGCTTACCGACCTCAACACCATTCAATTTGGTACATCATGTAATGATAAGTGTGACCAGTAGATGTCAGTCACAATAAGAGATACGTGTAGACTGCAAGATGACGCCAGTAAACAACACTAAAGCTTTAAATGTTCCATTGAGAATATACAACATTACACATGGCGCTCAAAAATCTGTCAAAATGTTTTAGTACGACTTTGTTAAGCTATGAAGCAGCACTGCTTGATGAATTGTCGGCTACTGTAGTCAGACATACTGTGCTTTAACATACGGGTATTATTATGGTGTGTGTGTATAAGAACCGCAAAATGGAAGCACATACATATTATCTGGCGTTTTGTTTCACAATATTGAGCAAAACCAACTTTTCTCACCTTCTGGTATCTGCTGATATGTATTTTAGATCTGCATAAGTCCTGAAAATTTGCATCGTAGTCAATAAGCTTCTTCTTTTTGATTATCTTCTTGTTATGGGGCATTCATCCTCCGCTGTTACCATTTCTAATATAAATTAGCGTAAAGTTCTAACTTATTCTGTCAGTAAAATCGCTAAAAACTACTGGTATAGTGGGTTTATATAATTCACCCACGGGACTTTAGTAATTAGAGAGTTCCGATCGGACGCCCAAAAAACGACGCTTCATGAAGAGACGGTCAGAAAGCGACTTGAAGATGGTCTGTAAAACATAATATATGCAACATTTTGACCAAAGAACCACCATTACATGTTATGTGGACTACAAGATAGTTTTAAATGTAGATAAAAAAAATCATAATATGACCCCTTTAATGCGCCTTATAATTATGTGTGTCTACTGTATGAAAATAGACCCGCAGTCCGCCTTATAAATTTAGTGAGCCCTATCAGAAAAATACGATACTGATATTGTTTTTGGGGGGGAATTTAGGTGAATCCAAAATACACGATAACTTTTACAGGTGAACTTAATTTGACCTTCTCTTAAACTTATGAATGTTTCAGTGTTTTTTGCGCAGCTTGCTGTTCTCTAACAAGGAAATCTATTGAAAAATTCACAACAGGTATGCAGCCATTAATGCAGTTATACATATCCTGGTTGTTATCTCATACAACAGTTCACCTATGTTTATTCTCTTCCTGTGCTTGGTGTTATTGCCATTCCAGTACTCTTGTTTTCTTGTTTCCTTTTCCTGTTCACTTCCATTACCAGCCACTTCACCTCTGGCCTGAGCGCTGTCTCCCTCACCTGTCCCTGATTAGCAATCAGGACACACCTGACCCCGGTTGCCAATCAGGATGCTACATATGTCTGCACAGGACAGAGCTGGATCATTCTATTTCGCTTTACTACCTCGACAGGTGTTGGTTGTTTGTACACTTCCAAGCTGCACAAATTAGTTTATAAGTTAGAGTTGGGATAAAAACCGTTACATCATGAGACCACACCTAACCATTATAAAACTTCAATCAGGTTGTTCTCAAAAGGAAAAGTGGCCAATAAGCTTAGAGTATCGAAGAGTGTCATCAGCAGATTGCAACAGATATATAGAAACACCACAAGAACATTCATCCATCCGTTTTCTACCGCTTGTCCCTTTTGGGGTCGCTGGAGCCTATCTCAGCTGCATTCGGGCGGAAGGCGGGGTACACCCTGCACAAGTCGCCACCTCATCACAGGGCCAACACAGATAAACAGACAACATTCACACACACACTAGGGACAATTTAGTATGAGGGGCCGTTAGGGACATTATTCAGAATTACCTCTTACATACACTACTGAAATGCTCTCACATAAACAACTGAAATCTTTTTCTTTCATACACACTACTGAAACACTCTTATAAACACTACTGAAATGCTCTTACATACACTACTGAAATGCTCTCACATAAACAACTGAAATCTTTTTCTCTCACACACCCTACTGAAACACTCTTATAAACACTACTGAAATGCTCTTACATATACTACTGAAACACTCTTATAAACACTACTGAAACACTCTTATAAACACTACTGAAATGCTCTTACATACACTACTGAAATGCTCTTATAAACACTACTGAAACGCTCTTATAAACACTACTGAAATGCTCTTATAAACACTACTGAAATACTCTTATAAACATTACTGAAATACTCTTACATACACTACTGAAACACTTATAAACACTACTGAAACACTCTTATAAACACTACTGAAACACTCTTATAAACACAATTGAAACAGTCTTATAAACACTACTGAAATATTCTTACATACACTACTGAAACACTCTTATAAACACTACTGAAACATTCTTACATACACTACTGAAACACTCGTATAACCACTACTAAAATGTTTTTGTCTCACGCACACACACACACACCTGGAATTATTTTTCACTAGTATGTATAAACGGATTTCACACGTGTGTGTGTGTGCTTTTTACACGTGCGTGTGAGGGACAACAATTTCAGTAGTATGTGTGCAAAGATTTCAGTTATGTGTATGAGCGCATCTTACCATTGTGTATACGAGCATTTTACCACTATGTGTAAGAGCATCTTACTAGTGTGTGTGAGCGATGTTGCATTCCGGTTCCGGTATAATCCCCGCCCCTTTTCAGACAAGTTTATTTTTATTTTTTTTAAAGCCAAGTTGTGGACAAAATGTCTGCCGACAAGTAGCTTAACCGAGGCGGGAGCTCCACTTCATAATTTGAGGGCTTCAGCGGAGAATATAAGAACACTTTCAATGCAACAAGGGTCGGACTGCCGCCATGGGTCTCCCCCGCAGGACGCGGCACCTGAGCGGCCACACAGCGGTGCCTTTCTCCTCCCGACAGCCGCAGCCAGGAGCACTCGTTCCATTGCGAGTTTGCACCGCACACATGCAACGCTTCAGTTCATGGACATCGGGGCAAAAGGAGGAAAAGGTAATTAGACATTATTTATTTCTAAATGATTGTTGAATCACACGAAATGTAAGACAACATGGTATTGTAGTTAGCTACAATGGTAACATGTCGAAATGTGAGTCACGTCGTGTTACGTCAGTAGCTAATCATATACTAATGATAATGGATTGCATTTATTTAGCACTTTTCTAGAGACTAGATAAGGGGTCCCCAAACTACGGCCCGCGGGCCGGTTACGGCCCGCCAAAGTCCAACATCCGGCCCGCTGGGAAAAAAAAGTTTTTGTATTATTATTTTCAATCTGTCTTTTTTAATTCATTTTTTGGTGTCCCCTAGCCGCTCAGGCAAATCATATTGTCTACAAATGCATTTCCCTGTATGACTTATATTGTCTTAACTGTTTTCATGTGATCTGATTGTTACATTCTTATTTCAGAGTCACCACACAGCTGCATGACCATTTCAACAAGGACGGAATAAACAACCTCTGGATTCATGGAACTTCTTTGCACACAAATATATTAATTGGAATATTCAATACATTTCACATAAACATATTAAATATCCTTTATTTTTTTTTGCTCAAAAAAGGTTCCTTATGCCTTATTATTTATATACTTTTCAATGCTTCTTGCACACAAATATATTAATTGGAATATTCAATACATTTCAAATAGAAACATTGTGAATATTATTTTCAACAGTGTGTTGAAAACAACCTTTTTTGGCTTAGAATGGTTCCTTATGTCTCATTATTCATATACTTTCAATACTTGTCGGTGTGTAATTCCAGACATAGATGTAAACATTAATGAGACAACAATGGACATTTTTCAACAAGTGAACCCACTTGAAAATGATGGCAACTATGGAACAGACATTTTCACTTAAATTCTGCACTTTATTCAGTGGACAACATGGGAATTATAAGGTTTGTTAAAATGTTTTCTTCACTTGTGCAGTGTATTCTGTGAATTAACATTTTGTTTAAACATTTTGTAAAAAATAAATAAATAAGGAACCTGTTATACAGACCTGTATGAAGTTGCCCACTTTATTATTGCAAATATCAAAATAACACTGCAATACGTTTGTGCTGTGAACATTTATGTTTCTACAGTTGAGGTTTTTAGGTTATTTTATGTTCTGACTAGTAATGTCATCCAGCCCCCACCACCACACACACTTTGTCAAAATCTCCCCAAACTTGTCCCAAGCGTTTGTGATACACAATTTTTTTGTCTTATGATTATTGTATTTAGGTTAGGGGCTAGGTGTAAATATTAACACATTAACTTAAACTATAATTTTAGACAAACAATATATATTGTCTCACTACAAGAAGCATTGAAAAGTATATAAATAATAAGGCATAGGGAACCTTTTTTGATCAAAAAAAAAAAAGGATATTTAATATGTTTATGTGAAATGTATTGAATATTCCAATTAATATATTTGTGTGCAGAGAAGTTCCATGAATCCAGAGGTTGTTTATTCCGTCTTTTTTGAAATGGTCATGCAGCTGTGTGGTGACTCTGAAATAAGAATGTAACAATCAGATCACATGAAAACAGTTAAGACAATATAAGTCATACAGGGAAATACATTTGTAGACAATATGATTTGCCTGAGCGGCTAGGAGACACCAAACATTGAATTAAAAAAGACAGATTGAAAATAATAATACAAAAACTTTTTTTTTTCCAGCGGGCCGGATGTTGGACTTTGGAGGGCCGTAACCGGCCCGCGGGCCGTAGTTTGGGGACCCCTTATCTAGTCGATGATAAGCGCTAAATAAATGCAATCCATTATCATTAGTATATGATTAGCTACTGACGTAACACGACGTGACTCACATTTCGACATGTTACCATTGTAGCTCACTACAATGCCATGTTGTCTTACATTTCGTGTGATTCAACAAATCATTTAGAAATAAATAATGTCTAATTACCTTTTCCTCCTTTTGCCCCGATGTCCATGAACTGAAGCGTTGCATGTGTGCGGTGCAAACTCGCAATGGAACGAGTGCTCCAGGCTGCGGCTGTCGGGAGGAGAAAGGCACCGCTGTGTGGCCGCTCAGGTGCCGCGTCCTGCGGGGGAGACCCATGGCGGCAGTCCGACCCTTGTTGCATTGAAAGTGTTATTATATTCTCCGCTGAAGCCCTCAAATTATGAAGTGGAGCTCCCGCCTCGATTAAGCTGCTTGTCGGCAGACATTTTGTCCACAACTTGGCTTTAAAAAAAATAAAAATAAACTTGTCTGAAAAGGGGCGGGGATTATACCGGAACCGGAATGCAACATCGCTCACACACACTAGTAAGATGCTCTTACACATAGTGGTAAAATGCTCCTATACACAATGGTAAGATGCGCTCATACACATAACTGAAATCTTTGCACACATACTACTGAAATTGTTGTCCCTTACACACACGTGTAAAAAGCACACACACACACAGGTGAAATCCGTTTATACATACTAGTGAAAAATAATTCCAGGTGTGTGTGTGTGTGTGTGTGTGTGTGTGTGTGTGTGTGTGTGTGTGTGCGTGAGACAAAAACATTTCAGTAGTGTTTATAAGAGTGTTCCAGTAGTGTATGTAAGAATGTTTCAGGTAGTGTTTATAAGAGTGTTTCAGTAGTGTATGTAAGAATGTTTCAGTAGTGTTTATAAGAGTGTTTCAGTAGTGTTTATAAGTGTGTTTCAGTAGTGTTTATAAGAGTGTTTCAGTAGTGTATGTAAGAGTATTTCAGTAGTGTTTATAAGAGTGTTTCAGTAGTGTTTATAAGAGTGTTTCAGTAGTGTATGTAAGAGTATTTCAGTAGTGTTTATAAGAGTGTTTCAGTAGTGTATGTAAGAGTGTTTCAGTAGTGTATGTAAGAGTATTTCAGTAGTGTTTATAAGAGTGTTTCAGTAGTGTATGTAAGAGTGTTTCAGTAGTGTATGTAAGAGTATTTCAGTAGTGTTTATAAGAGTGTTTCAATAGTGTTTATACGAGTGTTTCAGTAGTATATGTAAGAGCATTTCAGTAGTGTTTATAAGAGTGTTTCAGTAGGGTGTGTGAGAGAAAAAGATGTCAGTTGTTTATGTGAGAGCATTTCAGTAGTGTCTGTAAGAACATTTCAGTAGTGTTTATAAGAGTGTTTCAGTAGTGTGTATAAAAGAAAAAGATTTCAGTTGTTTATGTGAGAGCATTTCAGTAATGTATGTAAGAGGTAATTCTGAATAATGTCCCTAACGGCCCCTCATAATTTAGTGTTGCCAATCAACCTATCCCCAGGTGCATGTCTTTGGAGGTGGGAGGAAGCACCACACAGTCACGGGGAGAACATGCAAACTCCTTAAAGAAAGATCTCGAGCCCGGGATTGAACTCAGGACTACTCAGGACCTTCGTATTGTGAGGCACATGCACCTGTGCCACCGTGCTGCCCACCACAAGAACATTTTACTTTTTTTTTTTTACCGGTTTTGAATGTTGTTGTACAGCTTCTTGTTAAAAAACAGCATGCTGTGCAAAAAGTAGTTAAAGATTGAACAGTTGGGTAAAAGTTTAGAAAAGGTTAAATTAAACTAATATGGAAAGGCGTATAGTGCATTTTAGATTCATCCAGAAATGTTAACTTAAAGCCAAACATAAATACAGAAAATATAGTGCTATAGTGAGGCAGTTACCCCCCATTCCTTGTAATGGGCGTCAGCATGTCTAGCAATAAGAATGCCTTATTGTAAATAAAAACACAGAGTAATGATATGTGATTTTAAATTATTGTCGATATACAATATCTAATATACAGTAGGCTTTATTGTATGTAAATATAATTGTGAATAAGAAATGAACCTCTTTTCTAAAAACCCCAAGCGTTTTTATTACATGCTGTAAGTATATATGTAATGTAGTAACAAGCGCATTCATAATAACATGTATTAATTACTGTATTTTGGTTACGGTGGCACATTGATTTCACAGAGCGTATCACAACGTTCGCCATTTCCTTCAACTACTACTACTACTACTACTAGTGCTACCAATCATGACAGACAATAATGATTACTTTGGGACAAACAATGATCCAGAACCTTATATTTTTAGCCTGAATCCATGGGGAATGAACTACAAGTTTTAGAAGCTGAGTGATAAACAGATCCAACTATAGTGAACCACGAAGCATCAAGTAGCCGTATTGCTAAGTCGTGAACAAGAAATACAAAATACGAACATAATAAAACAATCACTTAATGTACAATGTCTGCTCTCACTGGGATGTTTATATCTTTCAACACAAGACTTGTTTCCTGTTTAGATGATGAATTATTCAGAATCCTCAAACAGGAAAAAAAAAAAAAAGGTGGGGGAAAAACATTGTTGCATCATCCTCGCAATGTCTTCAGGTCTAAACTGAATTTCGAATTTGACCAACTTCTCGGTTTACGGCCACAAACTTCTACTCTACAAGTAAGAGGCATGATTTATAATCTGTCGCAAACTTTCACCAAATCAGAGGCAATGCAGCAGCTCAGTATGTCAATAGCTGCATAAGCTAGTTACCTCTTGGTACCATACCATATTATACCATACTATACCAACTTTATTTATAAAGCCCTTTAAAAACAACCACAGTTGAAGAACAAAGGGCTGTACACCACAAAGAAATAAAGGCAAAGGACAGACTAAAAAAAAAAATTTAAAACAGAAGTAAAATACACATTAAAAAAGCAAATACAAAATTACCCTAAGAACAATCCATCCATCCATCCATCTTCTTCCGCTTATCCGAGGTCGGGTCGCGGGGGCAGCAGCCTAAGCAGGGAAACCCAGACTTCCCTCTCCCCAGCCACTTTGTCCAGCTCTTCCCGGGGGATCCCGAGGCGTTCCCAGGCCAGCCGGGGGACATAGTCTTCCCAACGTGTCCTGGGTCTTCCCCGTGGCCTCCTACCGGTCGGACGTGCCCGAAACACCTCCCTAGGGAGGCGTTCGGGTGGCATCCTGACCAGATGCCCGAACCACCTCAACTGGCTCCTCTCGATGTGGAGGAGCAGCGGCTTTACTTTGAGCTCCCCCCGGATGGCAGAGCTTCTCACCCTATCTCTAAGGGAGAGCCCCGCCACCCGGCGGAGGAAACTCATTTCGGCCGCTTGTACCCGTGATCTTGTCCTTTCGGTCATAACCCAAAGCTCATGACCATAGGTGAGGATGGGAACGTAGATCGACCGGTAAATTGAGAGCTTTGCCTTCCGGCTCAGCTCCTTCTTCACCACAACGGATCGATACAGCGTCCGCATTACTGAAGACGCCGCACCGATCCGCCTGTCGATCTCACAATCCACTCTTCCCCCACTCGTGAACAAGACTCCAAGGTACTTGAACTCCTCCACTTGGGGCAGGGTCTCCTCCCCAACCCGGAGATGGCACTCCACCCTTTTCCAGGCGAGAACCATGGACTCGGACTTGGAGGTGCTGATTCTCATCCCAGTCGCTTCACACTCAGCTGCGAACCGATCCAGCGAGAGCTGAAGATCCTGGCCAGATGAAGCCATCAGGACCACATCATCTGCAAAAAGCAGAGACCTAATCCTGCAGCCACCAAACCAGATCCCCTCAACCCCTTGACTGCGCCTAGAAATTCTGTCCATAAAAGTTATGAACAGAATCGGTGACAAAGGGCAGCCTTGGCGGAGTCCAACCCTCACTGGAAACGTGTCCGACTTACTGCCGGCAATGCGGACCAAACTCTGGCACTGATCATACAGGGAGCGGACCGCCACAATCAGACAGTCCGATACCCAATACTCTCTGAGCACTCCCCACAGGACTTCCCGAGGGACACGGTCGAATGCCTTCTCCAAGTCCACAAAACCCATGTAGACTGATTGGGCAAACTCCCATGCACCCTCAAAGACCCTGCCGAGAGTATAGAGCTGGTCCACAGTTCCACGACCAGGACGAAAACCACACTGTTCCTCCTGAATCAGAGGTTCGACTATCCGGCGTAGCCTCCTCTCCAGCACACCCGAATAGACCTTACCGGGAAGGCTGAGGAGTGTGATCCCACGATAGTTAGAACACACCCTCCGGTTCCCCTTCTTAAAAAGAGGAACCACCACCCCGGTCTGCCAATCCAGTGGTACCGCCCCCGATGTCCACGCGATGCTGCAGAGTCTTGTCAACCAAGACAGCCCCACAGCATCCAGAGCCTTAAGGAACTCCGGGCGGCTCTCATCCACCCCTGGGGCCTTGCCACCGAGGAGCTTTTTAACTACCTCAGCAACCTCAGCCCCAGAAATAGGAGAGCCCACCACAGATTCCCCAGGAACTGCTTCCTCATAGGAAGACGTGTTGGTGGGATTGAGGAGGTCTTCGAAGTATTCCCTCCACCGATCCACAACATCCGCAGTCGAGGTCAGCAGAACACCATCCTCACCATACACGGTGTTGATAGTGCACTGCTTCCCCTTCCTGAGGCGGCGGATGGTGGTCCAGAATCGCTTCGAAGCCGTCCGGAAGTCGTTTTCCATGGCCTCCCCGAACTCCTCCCATGTCCGAGTTTTTGCTTCCGCGACCGCTGAAGCCGCACACCGCTTGGCCTGTCGGTACCTGTCCGCTGCCTCAGGAGTCCTATGAGCCAAAAGAACCCGATAGGACTCCTTCTTCAGCTTGACGGCATCCCTCACCGCCGGTGTCCACCAACGGGTTCTAGGATTACCGCCACGACAGGCACCAACTACCTTTCGGCCACAGCTCCAATCAGCCGCCTCGACAATAGAGGCGCGGAACATGGTCCATTCGGACTCTATGTCCAGCACCTCCCTCGTGACATGTTCAAAGTTCTTCCGGAGGTGGGAATTGAAACTCTCTCTGACAGGAGACTCTGCCAGACGTTCCCAGCAAACCCTCACAATGCGTTTGGGCCTGCCAGGTCTGTCCGGCATCCTCCCCCACCATCGCAGCCAACTCACCACCAGGTGGTGATCGGTAGAAAGCTCCGCCCCTCTCTTCACCCGAGTGTCCAAAACATGAGGCCGCAAATCCGACGACACAACTACAAAGTCGATCATGGAACTGCGGCCTAGGGTGTCCTGGTGCCAAGTGCACATATGGACACCCTTATGTTTGAACATGGTGTTCGTTATGGACAATCTGTGACGGGCACAAAAGTCCAATAACAAAACACCGCTCGGGTTCAGATCCGGGCGGCCATTCTTCCCAATCACGCCTCTCCAGGTTTCACTGTCGCTGCCAACATGAGCGTTGAAGTCCCCCAGTAGAACGAGGGACTCACCCGGGGGCGCACTCTCAAGTACTCCCTCGAGCGAATCCAAAAAGGGTGGGTACTCTGAGCTGCGGTTTGGTGCGTAAGCGCAAACCACAGTCAGGACCCGTTCCCCCACCCGAAGGCGGAGGGAAGCTACCCTCTCGTCCACCGGGTTGAACTCCAACATGCAGGCTCTGAGCCGGGGGGCAACAAGAATTGCCACCCCAGCCCGTCGCCTCTCACTGCCGGCAACGCCAGAGTGGAAGAGAGTCCAGCCCCTCTCGAGAGAACTGGTTCCAGAGCCCTTGCTGTGCGTCGAAGTGAGTCCGACTATGTCTAGCCGGAATTTCTCCACCTCGCGCACTAGCTCAGGCTCCTTCCCCCCCAGCGAGGTGACGTTCCACGTCCCAAGAGCTAGCTTCTGTAGCCGAGGATCGGACCGCCAAGTGCCCTGCCTTCGGCCGCCGCCCAGCTCACTTCGCACCCGACCTCTATGACCCCTGCTATGGGTGGTGAGCCCATTGGAGGGGGGACCCACGTTGCCTCTTCGGGCTGTGCCCGGCCGGGCCCCATGGGGACAGACCCGGCCAACAGGCGCTCGCCATCATGCCCCACCTCCGGGCCTGGCTCCAGAGGGGGGCCCCGGTGACCCGCGTCCGGGCGAGGGAAACATGGGTTCCTTGTTTTTATCTTTCATTGAGGTCTTCGAGCTGCTCTTTGTCTGATCCCTCACCTAGGACCAGTTTGCCTTGGGAGATGCTACCGGGGGGCATAAAGCCCCCGGACAACATAGCTCCTAGGATCATTGGGACACGCAAACTCCTCTACCACGGTAAGGTGGCAGCTCAGAGAGGAGCCTAAGAACAATTTGTTAGATAAAAAGCAGTCAAAAGTTAAAAACAGTTAAAAAAGTTAAAAACAGTTTAAAGTCTCATGCTGGGTTAAAAGCCAGTGAATAAAAATGGGTTTTAAGAAGGGTCTTAAATATAGCCAAAGAAGGGGCCTGTCTCACATGGAGAGGGAGATCGTTCCAGAGTTTGGGGCCCGCAACAGAGAAAGCTCTGTCCCCCCTGAGCTTGCGCTTGGATTTGGGTACCTCCAGGATCAGCTGATCAGCTGACCTGAGGGACCGGGTGGGGGCATAGAGGTGGAGCAGCTCAGAGAGGTAAGGTGGGGCAGGACCATGTAAGGATTTAAAAACAAGTAAGATCATTTTAAAATCGACTCTAAAAGACACAGGCAGCCAGTGGAGGGAGGCTAAAACAGGAGTAATGTGCTCTCTTTTTCTTATGTTTGTTAAAAGTCGGGCAGCTGCATTTTGGACCAGCTGCAGACGTGAGAGGGAGGATTGACTAATTCCAAAATATAAAGCGTTACAGTAATCCAGCCGAGATGTGATAAAGGCATGGATTATTGTCTCAAACTGTTGCCTAGAAAGAAGGTTTTTAACCTTGGCCAGCTGACGTAAATAAAAAAAGCTGGCTTTCACCACTGTGCCAATCTGACGGTCCAATTTAAAATCACTGTCAATACGAAAACCCAGGTTGGTGATCATGGGCTTAACGTACAAAGCCAAGGTGCCAAAGTCAACAGGGGGAAGCTCACAGGTACCACTAGGTCCAAACACTATTACTTCTCTCTTCTTTTCATTGAAGTTTAAGAAGTTTAGGACCATCCAGGCCTTGATGTCATCAAGACAAGCAAGTAATGGCTGTATTGAAGAGACATGATTTCTATTTAACGGAAAATAAATTTGTGTGTCATCAGCATAAGAATGAAAACAAATATCATACTTTCTCAGGATTGAGTCCAGGAGAAGTAAATAAATAGAAAAGAGCAGTGGTCCTAAAACTGAGCCCTGTAGGACCCCACATGTTAAGGGAGCAACAGAGGATTCAGAACCAGCAACATTTACAGAGAAGGTCCTATTAGTCAAATATGACTTCAGCCAACTCAGGGCAGTACCACAGATGCCCACTTGATGCTGTAGGCGGCTAATTGAAATATTGTGGTCCACCGTATCAAATGCTGCTGTTAGATCGAGTAAAACTAAAATCACATGATCACCTAAGTCTGTTGCTCGAAAGATGTCATTAAAAACTCTTACTAATGCTGACTCTGTACTATGGAGGGGTTTAAACCCAGACTGAAAGACTTCTAAAATATCACAGTCCTTTAAAAAAGTGTTTAACTGGGTAAAAACCATCTTCTCCAAGATTTTTGAGAGAAAAGGCAGCTTAGAAATTGGTCTAAAATGGGCTAAAACTGAACTGTCCAGACCAGGTTTCTTTAAAAGCGGTTGAACCACGGCGTGTTTAAAACTGGTAGGAACCACACCAGAAAACAGACTGCTATTTAAAATGTTAAGAACAGGCTGCCCTATGCAAGAAAACACTTCTTTAAAAAATGTAGGAGGGATAGCATCACGGGGGGAACCTGAGGGCTTCATATGATTAGTTAATTCCTGTAGCTGCCGCAGAGTGACTTGCTCAAACTGATTAAAAACAGCAGAGTAGTTAAACGGGACGGAAGGGTCAGAGGTCGGAACAGAGATGAGAGCCCTCGTTGTGGCAATCTTATCAATAAAATACTCTAAAAAGGCATTGCACAATTCAGAGGAGGGTTCCAAACATGTAGGCTGAGGGGCATTAAGAACAGAGTCAATGGTTTTGAATAAAACACGAGGGTCAAGACTATTTGAGGCAATAATGTTTGCCAAATGTTCTCTTTTTGCCTCTTTTACTGTGCTCTGATATCGATGCCAACAGTCCTTTAAAATCTGGAGTGACACCTGAAGCTTGTCCTTCTTCCACCTGCGTTCAGCTTTGCGGCACTCACGTCTGATCGCACGGCTTCTCTCATTAAACCAGGGTTCTGATTTAGTTTTGGCCTTTTTGATTTTTAAAGGAGCCACTGAGTTCAAGACTGTGTCACAGGTGGAGTCAAACAATACATTGAGTTTCTCAGTGTCAGAAAAAACAGACTCTGTGCCAGAAAAAACAGAGTCAGAGGGTAAAAAAACCTGGTTAAAAGCAATAATAAACTGACCAGCAGTGGAAGGGTTAAAAACTCGACAGAGACGCGAAGGAGCGCGCGCTCCAGCTGTCAGGCGGTTAAAACCGGCCTCAAATATGACAGGCATATGGTCTGAAAGCACATTGTCACAAATGTCCAAGTTAGACACAGGTAGACCATATGAAAGGACAAGATCAAGCGTGTGACCACGTCCGTGTGTGGGGCCAGACACAAACTGTGTCAAATTAAAAGAGTCAATAAGGTTTAAAAAATCCTTCACCAGTGGTTTGTCGGGACAGTATACATGGATATTAAAATCTCCAACAATGAGGACACGATCATAGCGAGACATAATTCCTGCTAAAAAGTCCGAAAAGTCATTGATGAAGTCCTTATTGTATTTGGGCGGGCGGTAAATGACAGCGCACATCACCGCGTCAGCGCGACACACCTTAAATAAAGTCATTTCAAAGCTGGCGAAAAATTACGAAGGAAAGCATTGCTAAAATTATAGTCATTTTTATAAAGTGTCGCCGTTCCTCCTCCACGGCCTGAGGCACGAGGAGAGTTAAAATAGCAACAGTCTGCCGGCAGAAGTTCGGAGAAAACACTGGACCCACCGGCACCGAGCCACGTCTCCGTTATGCACAGGAAGTCCAGACAGCGTGACTCGAAGAAATCCCTGAGTGGAAACATTTTGTTTGCCACTGATCTGGCGTTTACCAGACCAATTCTGGCAGGAGATGAGACCGGCGGCGCAGCATACCGTGAATCCCGGCACAGCAACTTTAAATTGGAGGGATTCACCCCACGTTGGCGGCACCGGGCTGAGCAGGTGCGGGCGCGGCGCGTCCCGGGTCTCTCATCGGGGCCGATTTCCGGTACAGGGTAAACCGATGGATCCACAGAGGGCCAGCAAGCAACAAGGGAACCGCTTAATCCATTTCCCGTCCGGGCAGCGCTGGAAGAGCACGCCAACAGCACTCTCTGCTTTACCCGGCGGCCACTATGGGTGCCACGGCGACCAAAATTCTAACTCTCAAATAAATTACATTTTTGCCTACAATGGAGTGAATGGGAGCCATATAGTCAGGATGTCATTTGGTCTATTCCGACCATAAAACTCAATAAATAAACATCCAACAAGCGACAACAACACTCAATTCACATTTTGTGACCTGAATATTAACCTTGTATTGTTATTAAAAGCGGCCCTGTGATGAGGTGGCGACTTGTCCAGGGTGTACCCTGCCTTCCGCCCGATTGTAGCTGAGATAGGCTCCAGCGCCCCCCGCAACCCCGAAGGGAATAAGCGGTAGAAAATGGATGGATGGATGGATGTTATTAAAAGCGCTAATGTTAGGGACCTATTTTTAGCGGCGCATTTTCACAGAGAGGTAACTTCCTGCTGTATTGACGTCATCAGCTGTTGAGCTGCTTTCTCGCTTCGGAGCTCATGAATGTTTATTCTAGATAATAAATCATGCCTCTCTCCTGTATAGTGGAAGAACTTAGACCCGGAAATGGCGAAAAAAAAACCAAAAAATGCTTCCTCCCACTCCCATTTTTTTCTTGCGAGGATTATGAGTCATTCTTCATCTAAACGGGGATATCTCAACACCCTTATATTGGAATCTCAGTGAAAACAGACATTGTACAGTAAATGATGTTAAAGTATGTTTGCTGTGATGCGTTTGTGAAATTAATTTGCCGCAGTATGCTTCAAATGAGCAAAATATGTAATTATTAAATGTTATAAAGAATGTGCCTGTTACTATATTACATACTGTATATACTTACAACTTGTATATAAAACCTTGCTGTAGATCTTTGGATGGTTTTTAGAGCCCCTTATAGGCAGAATAGAGCGACTTCCATAGGCTCCATTGTAAGCAGACTTTTGCTCGCATTTATTAACAAATGTATTATCTCGGTGACCTGTGACTTAGACTTAGACAAACTTTAAAGGCCTACTGAAATGAATTGTTTTTATTTAAACGGGGATAGCAGATCCATTCTATGTGTCAGACTTGATCATTTTGCGATATTGCCATATTTTTGCTGAAAGGATTTAGTAGAAGGGCAGCACGGTGGAAAGGGGATAGTGCATCTGCCTCACAATACGAAGGTCCTGAGTAGTCTTGGGTTCAATCCCGGGCTCAGGATCTTTCTGTGTGGAGTTTGCATGTCCTCCCCGTGACTGCGTGGGTTCCCTCCGGGTACTCTGGCTTCCTCCCACTTCCAAAGACATGCACCTGGGGATAAGTTGATTGGCAACACTAAATTGGCCCTAGTGTGTGGATGTGAGTGTGAATGTTGTCTGTCTATCTGTGTTGGTCCTGCGATGAGGTGGCGACTTGTCCAGGGTGTACCCCGCCTTCCGCCCGATTGTAGCTGAGATAAGCTCCAGCGCCCCCCGCTACCCCAAAAGGGAATAAGCGGTAGAAAATGGATGGATGGATGGATTTAGTAGAGAACATCGCCGATAAAGTTCGCAACTTTTGGTCGCAGATAAAAAAAGCCTTGCCTGTACCGGAAGTAGCGTGACGTCGCAGGTTGAAAGGCTCCTCACATTTCCCCATTGTTTACACCAGCAGCGAGAGCGATTTGGACCGAAAAAGCGACGATTACCCCATTAATTTGAGCAAGGATGAAAGATTCGTGGATGAGGAACGTGAGAGTGAAGGACTAGAGTGCAGTGCAGGACGTATCTTTTTTCGCTCTGACCGTAACTTAGGTACAAGGGCTCATTGGATTCCACACTTTCTCCTTTTTCTATTGTGGATCACGGATTTGTATTTTAAACCACCTCGGATACTATATCCTCTTGAAAATGAGAGTCGAGAATGCGAAATGGACATTCACAGTGACTTTTATCTCCACGACAATACATCGGTGAAGCACTTTAGCTACGGAGCTAACGTGATAGCATCGTGCTTAAATGCAGATAGAAACAAAATAAATAAGCCCCTGACTGGAAGGATAGACAGAAGATCAACAATACTACTATCAGGAGACACTGAACCAAACACTGGACCTGTAACCACACGGTTAATGCTGTGCCGCCTGTCGAAGCCTAGCAATGCTGTTGCTAACGACGCCATTGAAGCTAACTTAGCTACAGGACCTCGTCAGAGCTATGATAAAAACATTAGCGCTCCACCTACGCCAGCCTTCATCTGCTTATCAACACGCGTGCTCACCTGCGTTCCAACGATCGACGGCGCGACGAAGGACTTCACCCGATCATCAATGCGGTCGGCGGCTAGCGTCGGATAGCGCGTCTGCTATCCAAGTCAAAGTCCTCCTGGTTGTGTTGGTGCAGCCAGCCGCTAATACACCGATCCCACCTACAGCTTTCTTCCTTGCAGTCTCCATTGTTCATTAAACAAATTGCAAAAGATTCACCAACACAGATGTCCAGAATACTGTGGAATTTTGCGATGAAAACAGAGCTGTTTGTATTGAGATACAATGTGTCCAAATACTTCCGTTTCAACCATTGACGTCACACGCAAACGTCATCATACATAGATGTTTTCAACCGGAAGTTCCCCGGGAAATTTAAAATTGCACTTTATAAGTTAACCCGGCCGTATTGGGATGTGTTGCAATGTTAAGATTTCATCATTGATGTATAAACTATCAGACTGCGTGGTCGGTAGTAGTGGGTTTCAGTAGGCCTTTAATGATCTACAAGGGAAATTGTTCACTGTGCAGAACGCAAACTCAAAAAAATATGCATTTGATGAATTAAAAGATGTCATGGTTCCCGGTAAGGTCTATTCAAGTGTACTGGAGAACCTCGGATTCAGAAGGAACAGTGTGGTTTTCGTCCTGGTCGTGGAACTGTGGACCAGCTCTATACTATCGGCAGGGTCCTTGAGGGTGCATGGGAGTTTGCCCAACCAGTCTACATGTGTTTTGTGGACTTGGGAAGTCCTGTGGGGAGTGCTCAGAGAGTATTGAGTAACGGACTGTCTGATTGTGGCGGTCCGCTCCCTCTATGATCAATGTCAGAGCTTGGTCCGCATTGCCAGCAGTAAGTCAGACCCGTTTCCAGTGAGGGTTGGACTCCGCCAAGGCCGCCCTTTGTCACCGATTCTGTTCATAACTTTTATGGACAGAATTGCTAGGCGCAGTCAGGGCGTTGGGGAATCTGGTTTGGTGGCTGCAGGATTATGTCTATGCTTTTTGCAGATGATGTGGTCCTGATGGCTTCATCTGGCCAAGATCTTCAGCTCTCACTGGATCGGTTCGCAGCCGAGTGTGAAGCAACTGGGATGGGAATCAGCACCTCCAAGTCCGAATCCATGGTTCTCACCCGGAAAAGGGTGGAGTGCCATCTCCTGGTTGGGGGGGAGATCTTGCCCCAAGTGGAGGAGTTGAAGTACCTCAGAGTCTTGTTCACGAGTGAGGGAAGAGTGGATTGTGAGATCGACAGGCAGATCGGTGCGGCGTCTTCAGTAATGCGGACACTGTATCGATCCGTTGTGGTGAAGAAGGAGCTGAGCCGGAAGGCAAAGCTCTCAATTTACCGGTCGATCTACGTTCCCATCCTCACCTACGGTCATGAGCTTTGGGTTTTGACCGGGTGGCGGGGCTCTCCCTTAGAGATAGGGTGAGAAGCTCTGTCATCCGGGAGGAGCTCAAAGTAAAGCCGCTGCTCCTCCACATCGAGAGGAGCCAGATGAGGTGGTTCGGGCATCTGGTCAGGATGCCACCCGAACGCCTCCCTAGGGAGGTGTTTCGGGCACGTCCGACCGGTAGGAGGCCACGGGGAAGAACCAGGACACGTTGGGAAGACTATCTCTCCTGGCTGGCCTGGGAACACCTCGGGATCTCCCGGGAGGAGCTGGACGAAGTGGCTGGGGAGAGGGAAGTCTGGGCTTCCCTGCTTAGGCTTCTGCCCCCGCGACCCGACCTCGGATAAGCGGAAGAAGATGGATGGATGGATGATGTCATGGTGCACTGTTTGCTCAGAGCAGCATCAAACCTGTTAGTATTACTGCATTAGACCCTTTTAAATCTCACTTGCTGCTATACCTGATAATGTATGCAGGCACATAATATTTCCAATGGTTTTTATAGTCTCGGGTTCTCCCCCACAACTGAATCCTTTACTGCAGTGGTCCCCAACCTTTTGTAGCTGGGGACCGGTCAACGCTTGAAAATTTGTCCCACGGACCGGGAGAGGGGGGTTTGGGGGGATTTATTTATTTATTTTTTCATAAAGAAATACAATCATGTGTGCTTACGGACTGTATCCCTGCAGACTGTATTGATCTATATTGACATACACATACACAATATATATTGTGTTTTTTATGTTGATTTAATAAAAAAAATAATAAAATAAAATAAAAAAATTGTTTTTTGGTTTTTTTTTAATTTCTTGCGCGGCCCGGTACCAATCGGTCCGCGGACCGGTACCGGGCCTGGCCCGGTGGTTGGGGACCACTGCTTTACTGTATGTGTTGCCTTGTTTTGCTGTCCTGCTTTGAATTGATTAACACACACAGGGGTTGTGTATTAGAGCGGATATTGGAGGGGGGAAAAGGTACACGCAAAATAAAAGGATAAGTGCAGCTGAGCAGAGTACAATATGTAATGACTGAAGCTTAATGGAAAATTTGGCAGACTGACTAAATAAATTGAACTAAAACTACTGGTCAAAATAGGGCAATAGATAGAGATTTAAAAGGGAAAAAGGCAACAGGATTAACAAACAGGATACTTCCTAAGACCTACTCATGTCTATCATGTGTATGCCAAGTAGGGGTTTACTTGAACAGTATATGCTTCTACAGCTTGGGCAGTAGCAGTGTTACTGGTTTAAAAACATTTCTCAGTAACGTGGTCGTAACATTGCTGTTTTCTAAGACAAACAGCTTTTTAGTGCTGAAGCTACCTCTCTGCCACGGAAGTTACATTTTCCCTGGCATTTCTTTACCATATACACATCTCTTCCAGATTAAGTCACTTACTTGTCTTCCCGCCAATCACACCTAAGACTGATTTTGTCTAAAAAGATGACTGTGAATTGTCCGATGCTAACAGTATGTAAAAGCAGCAGCGTACAGATGGAAACAATGGCATATTCATCATGTAGGTACAATCAAGTTCATGTCACATATCGAGACATCACCGAGTAACTATATACAGTACATTGGATCTTATCCCTGCTGTACTTGGGCGGAAGGCAATGTACACCCTGGACAAGTCGCCACCTCATCGCAGTATCATTTTCTTTAAACAGTCCGGAAAAATGTTTTGTATACAATTTAAAAACAAACGTGTTATTATTATTATTATTAACAAATATGTTGTCTTATATATTTTGATCTATATCATTTTGATGTATTTTTCAATTTTTGCTGCCTATTGCACAAAGTATTTTGACGAAAATTAAAATGACTAACATCTTTATCTGGTGTTATTGTAGGCTGTACTGGTGTTTACAGTGCATCCGGAAAGTTTTCACAGGGCTTCACTTTTCCACATTTTGTTATGTTACAGCCATATTCCAAAATGTAATAAATTATTTTTTGTCCCTTAACATTCTACACGTAATACTCAATAATAACAATGTGAAAACTTTTTTTTAGAGATTTTTGCAAATGTATTAAAAATAAAAAGCTAAGAAATCACATGTACATAAGTATTCCAAGCCTTTGCTCAATACTTTGTTCATTTTCATTTTTTTATTTATCTCCTTCATTGATGTGCATCTTTGATCGATAGACAATTATACCTCAATTATTCAATTATAGATTTACACACCAATGCCTGAGAAGGAGCAGAATGAAGAAAAATCTTATATTTTCCTGCCCCCTTCAACATAATACGTAGTCTTACTTAATGGATATCATATAAACCAACAATTACATCCAAATATAATGAAAACAAACAAAAAACACACAAAAAACACAAGTGCAAAACTTCATGAAGTACAAACCGAGCAAAAAAAAAAAAAAGTAATATACACCTCACGGGATGATACAAAACAAATACAAAACCAGGCAAAAAATAAGTAAAATAATAAATATAAAGCAAAATGTAAACAATTATGGCTGTCCATATGATCTTATTGTTCTGTCTTTATATATTTTTTTCAATTGGAATATATTTTTACAGTCTTTTATCTCATTGTAAAGAGAATTCCATAGTATAACCCCCACCACTGATATGCACATTTGTTTTAAAGTTGTCCTTGAATACTGATGTTTGAAATTACCTTTTCTTCTATGCTCTTCATTCTCAGAAGTGATGACAAACATTTTTTGTAAATTTGCTGGTAATGTT
This sequence comes from Entelurus aequoreus, assembly GCF_033978785.1. Taxonomy (NCBI): domain Eukaryota; kingdom Metazoa; phylum Chordata; class Actinopteri; order Syngnathiformes; family Syngnathidae; genus Entelurus; species Entelurus aequoreus. The sequence goes on from NC_084732.1 coordinate 55,405,971, forward strand.
TTACTTTTAGCCTTAAACATGACACATAATGTCTGTAACTTTACTAGCTCCTGTAATTTCAATAAACCAGAATTAATAAATTATATGTTAGTGTGTTCTAAGTAATCTACTTTATGAATAATCCTTATAGCTCTTTTCTGTAGTTGATACAATGCCTTTATGTTACTCTTATGTGTGTTCCCCCACACTTCCACACAGTAGCTGATATATGACAATATAAGTGCACAATACAATATACACATTGCCCTATAATCTAACACATATTTTACCTTGTTTAATATAAAAATACTCTTAGACATCTTTTTCCGTACATGTGCAATATGAGATTTCCATGTCAGACCGTCGTCATCCAGTATCACTCCTAAAAATCTAAGTTCAGAAACCCTTTCAATATCAATTCCATCTATTGACAGTTTGATCGTTTCCTCCCTTTTCCTCTTACAAAAAATCATGAACTTTGTTTTTTTTACATTTAATTATAATTTCTTGACATCAAACCATCTCTTAAGTTTAATCATTTCCTGTTCAATAATGTTTGATAACGCTTTTAAGTCATGTCCCGAACTATAAAAGTTGATGTCGTCTGCAATTAATAAAAATTTCAATAACTTTGATGCCTCACATTTATCATTAATATATAAAATAAACAATTTTGGTCCCAAAACCGAACCTTGTGGAATTCCACATTCAATCCTCATTTGTTCAGATGTATTACCCACAAAATCCACAAACTCTTGTCTATTATCTAAATAACTTCTTAGCCAGTCTAAAACTACTCCTTTCACACCAAATGAATGCAACTTGGACTAAAATATAGAATGATCTGTAGTATCAAATGCTTTTTTAAGATCGATAAACACCACCATAGTGTATTTCTTATTATCAGTTGCTGTTGCTATATCCTCCATTATGTTCATTACAGCTGAAGCAGTGGATCTATTGGTCCGAAATCCATACTGGCTCTCACTCAACAACATGTTCTTTTCAATAAAACTGTCTAATTTTTCTAGAAATATTTTTTCAATTATTTTAGAAAGTTGTGACAGCAGTGACTCTGGACTGTAATTAGTAAATCTAAGTTTATCTCCCGTTTTAAAGAGTGGAATTACCTTTGCTACCTTCATTCTATTTGGAAAGGTCCCTGTTAGAAAAGAAAGATTAAAAACATAACAGAGAGGTTTGATGATACGGTCAACAGTCTTTTTTACAATTATCATGTCTATATCATCACTGTCTGTTGATGTCTTATTTTTCAGTTTTGTTACCACAGATACAATTTCATTTTCACTAACATCTCCTAGAAGCATGGACTGTAGCACTTTGCTTCCCCCTCTCCATCCACTCTGTATATCTTTATGTTCTCCAATACTCTCTGCCAATTTGGGTCCAACATTCACAAAAAAAGAATTTAATCCATTTGCCACTTCATTCATATTTGTTATCATCTTATTATCCTCATTGATAAAATGGCTTGGTGGGTTTGTAGGCCCCGATGTTTTTCCTATTACCTTGTTCAGAATTTTCCAAGTTCCTTTGATATTGTTTTTATTTTTTTCTAGTAAATTATTATAATATTCTTTTTTAGCTTGTCTCATTATTGTTATCAATTTGTTTTTGTAAACCTTATATTTAGTTTCAGCATCCTTTGTTCTTACTTTTATGAAATGTCTATAAAGTTAGTTTTTCTTTTAACAAGCATTCTGTAGTCCAGGCCTGGGCAATTATTTTACTCGGGGGGCCAGATTTAGACAAAAAAGTGTGTCTGGGGGCCAGTATATCTATTTTTAGGAACACTAATACAAAACCTCACAAGAATGATTGGAAAGTTAAAAACGTTATGAAAGACCGCCTTAAAAAACGGAATGGAATTTGAATTTTTTTTACTGAATGAGACACCCAGAATGCACATGAAAATAAAAAATGTGGTATTAAATAAATGATAAAACACTGAATATTGACAACATATTTTACAATCAACCGAAACGCAACCAACATAGTGAAAAAAACCCCACCTAAAATCTGAGATAGCTCAAAGTGACCATAGTAAGTAATTAGATGACCATAGTAACTAGGGGTGTGGGAAAAAATCGATTTGAATTCAAATCGCGATTCTCACGTAGTGCAATTCAGAATCGATTCTAATTTTTTTTAAAATTATTATTATTTTTTTTTTTTAATTATTGTTTTTAATTTTTTTTTTAATGTTTTTTTTAAATTAATCAATCACAAAAAACAATACACAGCAATACCATAACAATGCAATCCAATTCCAAAACCAAACCCGACCCAGCAACACTCAGAACTGCAATAAACAGAGCAATTGAGAGACACAAACACGACAAAGAACAAAACAAAAGTAGTGAAACAAAAATGAATATTATCAACAACAGTATCAATATTAGTTACAATTTCAACATAGCAGTGATTAAAAATCCCTCATTGACATTATCATTAGACATTTATAAAATAAAAAAAAATGAACAATGCATCGCATCTCATAAGCTTGACAACACACTGTGTCCAATATTTTCACAAGGATAAAATAAGTCATATTTTTGGTTCATTTAATAGTTAAAACAAATTTGCATTATTGCAATCAGTTGATAAAACATTGTCCTTTACAATTATAAAAGCTTTTTACAAAAATCTACTACTCTGCTTGCATGTCAGCAGACTGGGGTAGATCCTGCTAAAATCCTATGTATTGAATGAATACAGAATCCTTTTGAATTGGGAAAAAATCATTTTTGAATCGAGAATCGTGTTGAATTGAAAAAAAAATCGATTTTGAATCGAATCGTGACCCCAAGAATAGATATTGAATCGAATCGTGGGACACCCAAAGATTCACAGCCCTAATAGTAACTAATTAGATGACCATAATAACTAGTATATGATGCAGATTCCAACCATTGAAAGACTTAGTATAGTTGAAGACTTACGGTCATTAGAAAACATCACTGCACATCATAATGGCAGCTACACTTTCCACATTAAACATGTAAAAAAAATTATTTGGGAATGTCCGGCGGGCCAGATTGAAAAGCTCAACGGGCCGCATGTGGCCCCCGGGCCTTAATTTGCCCAGATCTGCTGTAGTCCCTTTATAATCCAAGACTTTTTATTGTAGCTGTCTCTTTGTTTCCATACATTCGGACAATGCTTTTCATACAATGATAAATATATATTAAGAAAAGCCTCATATGCTGCATTTGCCTCTCCCACATACACCTCATTCCAGTCTGCTTCAAATAAGTCCTTCCTAAACTTATTATTGCCTCTTCAGTCCTTTTCCTTACCTACCTATGGGTTTCTTCCTCCCTCTTTCTATACATTTGACAGTCATAAGTAAGAAACACAGGTAAGTGGTCACTTATATCATTAATTATTAGTCCACTTTTTATATTATTTTCTATGTCATTTATAAAGATGTGATCAATTAACATTGCACAATTTGTCGTTATTCTACTGGGTTTGGTGATCAATGGATAAAGCCCTCTACTATATACCACATCCAAGAAGTCTCTTGTTGATTTATTTCTGGGTGAGCTTTGCAGATCTATGTTATAGTCGCCACACATGACAAATATTTTCTTTTCCTTTACCTTACACAATAATTCTTCCAGACTATCATTAAAGGCTTCTACCTTAGACCCAGGTGTCCTATATAAACACGTAACAATAACATTTCTCTTATTTTCTATGTCTAACTCCACAGTTACACATTCAAATAAATCATCGATTACCACTGTCATACATTCAACAGGTCTACATTTCAAGTCACAGTCAACAAACAGGGCCACACCTCCTCCCTTCTTGTTTCTTCTACTACAGTGATACAACTCATACCCGTCAATGGAGAAATCGATACCTCTGTCTTTATCGATCCATGTTTCAGAAAGTGCTATTATTTTGAATTTGCCATTTAGAGTCTTCAAGTGTTCGTCAATCTTCGAGAAATGTGCATATAAGCTTCTGCAGTTGAAATGTATTAAAGAAAATGTATTATCTAAACTAACATTGTCATTAAATTGTTCCTCGGTGTAGTAGTCACAAGTAGCATTGATTGAGTTGAACCCAGTCTTCTGGGTCAACATCATATTCAAAGTCATATAGTTTATAGTCCATGTATTCAGCTCTTGAAAACGCTTGATTCTCAGTTGTCTCACCTTCTCGCCGCGTAGCCTTCCCCATCTCCAGCCAATGATGAGCCATGTCAGTCATAAGTCTAGCAGGTCTCATCTATATTGATCCAAGTCGCAGAGCTCTCGAATCGTGACAACTTTGGCTTCTTCATATGGTTCATTTAGCCGAATCATGATTTTGCAGTTCCGTGTCCATGTTGCTTGTATCATGTTTTCTTTTCTGAGGATTCATGCTTGTCTTGCAATGTCTGCGTTCTTCTTTGTAAGATGTTCATTGATGTAAACCCCAGTTCCCTTCAGCTTCCTTCCCTGCGGTAGTAACTCCGTCTTATGTTTTCGATTTACCAGCCGGATCACAATGGCTGGGTTGGTTCTGCTGTCCTTCCTGGGGATAGTATGGCACGCCGAAATGCTGCCACTTTGAAGAGTCATGTTCTTACTAGAGAAGAAGTTAATTACTTGCCGTTCAAGTGTCTCAAGTTCATCTGCCGGGGCTTCGGCGTCCTTGTCAGCGTCCCTGCTGCGAGTCCCGGCCACTCTTGCATATGTGTGATGTTTGGTTTCTAATTCGCTTATAATCAAATCGTCCATTCTGGTGTACTGTTCAATTTCATCAATTCTTGCTTCTAGGTCGACAATTTTCTTGTCTTTCTCCTTGATGATGTTTTTCAGCACTTTGATTTCGGTCAACAACCATGAGTGTGTCTTGCTGTTTGGCCACTGTCCTTACATCCTCCGACAGGGAGTTAAGCGATTTTCTGATCTCCTCCAAGTCTTCCTCGAGTTTCTTGTGTTTCGCACTCATTTTTTTTGATTCACTTGGTTTTCTTCTTAGTTTTAGTTCGGTTTCTTTACTTGCTAAAACTCACAAGCTAAATTTGCACTTCCGCCTTCCCACCGATGGGGTCCCGTCCGGCCGGCAAGCCTCGCGCTAGCCTCTCTCCTCTTTTGGGCCTCGCCGCCGCCACCTGCCGGTCTCGTCGTGGCAAGGTGGTCCCGCTGCTGCCAGTCGCTAGCCGCTAGCCGGGCCTCTCCCTTGCCGCCCTGCTAACGTCACTCGCCACCGCGAGAAAGCTGCCGGTCTCGCCGCCGCGAGGTGGAGGTCCCGCTGCTGCTGGCTGCTAGCCGGGCCTCTCCCTTGCCGCCACACTGCCGTCACTCGCCGCTGCGAAAAAGCTGCCGGTCTCGCCGCCGTGAAAAAGCTGCCGGTCTCGCCGCCGCAAGGTGGTGGTCCCGCTGCTGCTGGCTGCTACCCGGGCCTCTCCCTCGCCGCCGCCGCGAAAAAGCTGCCGGCCTCGCTCAGATGTGTTGTTGTTCTCATCATTTATGTGACTTCTCACAATTCAACCTAAGGTGTAGCGATATCATATTGTTCATGCACCTTTGGCAGCAATTACAACCTCAAGTATTTTGAATACGATGCCACACGCTTGGCACACCTACCTTTGGGCAGGTTTGCCTATTCCTCTTTGCAGCACCACTCAAGCTCCATCAGGTTAGATGGGAAGCGTTGGAGCACAGCCATTTTGAGACATCTCCAGAGATGTTCAATCGGATTCGAGTCTAGGCTCTGACTGGGCCAGTCAAGGACATTTACAGAGTTGTCTTGAAGCCATTCCTTTGATATCTTGACTGTGTGCTCAGGCTCGTTGTCTTGCTAAAAGATGAACCGTTGCCTCAGTCTGAGTTCATGAGCGCTCTGAAGTAGGTTTTCATCCAGGATGTCTCTGTATTTTAGTGCATTCATCTTTACCTCTATCCGTACTAGTCGCCCAGGTCGCGCCGCTACAAAATATCCCCACAGCATGATTCTGCCACCACCATGCTTCACTGTAGGAATGGAATTGGCCTGGTGATGAGCGTTGCCTGGTTTCCTCCAAACATGATGCCTAGCATTCATGCCAAAGGGTTCAATCTTGTCTCATCAGACCATAGAATTTGTTTTGTATGGTTTGAGAGTCTTTGAGGTGCATTTGTCCCTTAACATTGTACACCTGCGCATGGCGGGCGGCCATGTGCTTTTTACTAAGGAATAGCTTCCATCTGGCAATTCTAACATACAGGCCTAATTGGTGAATTGCTGCAGGGATGGTTGTCCTTCTGGAAGGTTCTCCTATCTCCAGAGTGGTATGCTGCAGCTCTGACAGAGTGATCGTCAGGTTCTTGGTCACTTCCCTGACTAGGGCCTTTCTCCCCCAATTGCTCAGTTTAGACGACTGGCCAGCTCTGAGAAGAGTCCTGGTGATTCCAAACTTCTTTCATTTGCAGATGATGGACGGCACTGTGCTCATTGGGACCTTCAAGGTAGCAGATGTTTTTCCATAACCTTCCCCAGATTTGTGCCTTGAGACAATCCTGTCTCCGAGGTCTATAGATAAGTCCTTTGATTTCATTTTTGGTTTGTGCTCTGCCATGCACTCTCAAGTGTGGTACCTATATATGGACAGGTGTGTGCCTTTCCAAATCATGTCCAACCAACTCAATTTACCACAGGATTATCAGGTAAAACAGGATGCACCTGAAGTCATCTTTAAGCTTCATGTCAAAGACTACGAATACTTATGTAATTGGGGTTTCTTGTTTTTTTATTTTTAATACATTTGCAAAAATCTCTTTAAAATGTTTCCTCATTGTCATTATTGGGTATATTGTGTAGAAATTTTAGGACACAAATTAATGTATTCCATTTTGGAATAAGGCTGTAACATAACAAAATGTGGAAAGAGTGAAGCGCTGTGAATATTTTCCGTATGCACTGTAGAGACCTTTTACCTCTGTCGCTCCATGTTCACAACGTACAGCGAGAGTCACATTTGCTTCGCGCTGCTGCGAGCCTTGCTCTCCTTAAAGGCAGCCACCATTTTTTATTTGCTTGTCATTTGTTTATGTTTATGTGTCACTGTGGTATTTCAAATAGAGTACAGACAAATGTGTTAATAACTGCTATGATACAAAAAGGAGTAGGATTAAATAAGCTTTGCTTACTCAGACTCTTTTTCAGACATGCTGTAATGTAAAAAAAAAACTGGAAGTATGTGATTTATAACGTTGTAAATTTGTGCATTTTCGAAAAACTGACAACAACCAACCAACGTCCTCTTAATATTTGCACATAGCAAATTTTGTAACTAGCTGTCTGCTGGTATATCTGGGATATAGTAAAGTACGTCCACATTGCAGACATTCTGACTCCGCTCAAGACAATCCTGTGTGTATTACTTACATCCTCACAACATCCTGTTTTGGCAGTGCCGTTCCGTCTTTTTTCGGCGGCCAGATTTTAGGTGAATCACCAGTCAATAGTGCGTAAATAATAGGCTGTATATATATATATTATTTATATATATATATATATATATATATATATATATATATATATATATATGTATGTACACACATATATATATATATATATATGTATGTACACACATATATATATATATATATATATATATATATATATATATATATATATATATATATATATATATGTATATGTATACACATATATATATATATATATATATATATATATATATATATATATATATATATATATATATATATGTATGCACATCTATATATATATATATATATATATATGTATGCACATCTATATATATATATATACATATATATATTTATATATATATACATATATATATATACATATATATATATATATATATATATATATATATATATATATATATATATATATATATATATATATATATATATATACACGTGTATATATATATATGTAACGGTGTAGAAACAGACGTTCATTATGCTTGATTAAATTATGAATGAAGTGTTGCAACAGCGCCTGTTGCTGGCAAGAAGTGGTATGTACGGTTACCTGCGGGAAGTGCTCAGAACTGTGAAGCCTTCCAACTGGTGAGACACGTTTTTGCATTGTCCGGGATTGTTTACTAATTAGTGAATATTGATTGTTTATATTTTGATTAGTACTTTGTAGTGTACACATAAAAAGGTTCGCTAATTGGTATTGACCAAAACTTACGGACTGTATCCCTGCAGACTGTATTGATCTATATTGATATATAATGTATATATATATATTTTTTTTATGTTGATTTAATACAACAACAAAAAAAAATATTATTTTTTTTAATTTTATTTATTTCTTGTGCGGCCCGGTACCAATCGGTCCGGTCCGCGGACCGGTAGTTGGGGACCACTGATTTAGAGAATCCTGTGACCCAAGTGGACTCACAGTCTCACAATTTGCACTGTTTTGCAGGTAATATTATATTTCATGCCACTGTGATTGTTTGATTGTTCATATAGCTGTCCCCACCTATTATTATGATGCTAATGGTAGCTTGGCTAGGCCGCAGCCTGGTTTATCAACCGCATGGTTTGAAGCAGCCATTTTGGATGCGAGGTGCGTTCAGGGACATCCTGTAAAATGTAGTGACTGTCAATTTACTGTGTACTTTGCATATATAAAAAAGGATTATTGTAAATTTAAGCATACCAATATCAGTACAGGTGAAACCAACTGAGAGAAATGAATATGACAATTAGTATGAAGATTTGGTTTAAACAATATACGATCACACCCAAATGTAACATGTTTGTAAAATGAAACTGTGGTTTTATTATGTCAAACATGAGAACTGTGAAGCCTTCCAACTGAGAATCCCGTGACCCAAGTGGACTGACAGTCTCACAATTTGCACTGTTTTGCAGGACACTGTAATAAAATAAATTCATAATCCACCTGGTGCCAGTGATATGTTGAAGCGACAGCAGTGTGGAGCTGCATTTGTCCACATACAGTTGTGGACCGTCACATTGGTGCTGTGACCTGTCGAATTAGGCTCTTCACATTGGACCAAATCCATCTTGCTGGACGGCTTCTTCATTACGCCATCAGGTGGACGGGGTATTAGCTGTGTGCACTGTGTCCAATTTGAGTGTTTTACCTGTATTTTTTTGGTATCCATATTGTGATTTTTGTGCTATTTTATTTTGATATTTCAAAATGAGCTATTTAAAGTTTGACACTAGTACACCCTTAAATAGAAGTGTTGGCAGAGGTAGAGGGATCCCATTGGTGTTGCAGTTTGACAGTCCTGTTCAACGGGATGTAGCTCTTGTGGCGGGGGGTAGACAGAATCCAGTAGAGGCTCACTCAGTCAGTGGAGACAGGGTTCTTTCCCAAAGCCACCACATGAATACTACATTGAACACACAGGTTACTGTTACACCCACAGCAGATCCCACTTTACAGTCACACGATGTAGTCGGCCAGGTGAGTGACATTATAAGGCACGTTGGCCAGCAGCTAGCTGACAGTATAGCTACACGTCTAGGACCAGCACATACTATGCCGACACCTAGTGCCTCAGATGTTTGTGACACGCCCATTAACACACTAACACAAAGTCTAGACTTCCCACAAGTGCGTCAGGTATCGCACAGGAAGGTGAAAGAACCTCCGTCCTTTAGGGGAGATGACACGGACGCAGTGGATGTGCACGAATGGGAGGACCTGATGAGGAACTACATAAGGAGGTCTGACATCAACATGGAGAATCAGGCAGAAGAAATACTTGTCCACCTCAGAGGCAGAGCAAGAGACATTGTGAAATTTGGCACGAGGAATAGTGGCATTGATGTTACAAAGAATCCAGATGCGATCTATAGCCTTTTTCGTAAGCATTTTGCTGCTGTGCCCTGCTCACCTCTTCCCCTGGCAGACTTCTACACAACGTTGCCGAAGGCAAATGAAGATGCATACGACTACTGGCTGAGACTCAACCAAGCTGCTGACATTGCAGCTGACCGCCTCAGGGAACAAGGCAAGAATTTGGACTGCCCTGCCCTTGAGGTGACACTTATGTTTATAAAGATTTGCCCCTCCAGAGATCTTTCCATGACATTCAGATCAAAGACGATTGACAAGTGGTCGGCTGTGGAAGTCCAGGCTGTGTTGGATGAATATCATACAGAGTTGTGCTCAAAGGATGCTGCTGTGATGAATAGGAAGCCCAATGAACGTGTGTATGTGAACAATGTTGATATGCTTCACACTGCAGTTGGTCATTCTGACACTCAAGAGGCTAACACAGCTAAGGGTATGGACCCGAATGCCTTTGAACGTGTCATAGCTATGTTGGAAAAGATTTTGCTGGAGCGGTTTGCTCAAGCCCGTACCCCTGCGGCCAGACCACCTAAGACACAGTTCTCCAGAATTGTGGGTCTGGATAACTCACCTTGTGCCGTTTGTGGTGACGTGGCTCACTCTGCACTTGTTCACTGCCGTAGGAATAGACTCTGTTTTCAGTGCTACTCACCTGACCACGCCAGGCGCGATTGTCCTGCCCAGGCGAGGTTCACGCCGGCTGCACAGTCGGAAAACTGATTGATCTGAACCAGAGGGAGGTCAGTGTAGATCCTGTTAATGACCCTACCAGTAGTTTTTCCAATGATTTAGAGTCGATGTTTGAGTCACTCAGTTCCGACACACCCCCACATAGAACAGTTGTTTTCCAAGGCACACACAGAATTCAGAAGTCTGATAGCTTGTTCTACACTACTGTCACATCAGGTGGTATTCCCCTGACAGCGATGATTGATAGTGGCTCTACAGGTTGCACATTAAGTGAGCGTGCTGTAGCGTGGTTATTGGAGCACATTCCAAACATGAAGCGACACTCAGCAGATGGTGTTGTCATTATTGGATGTGGTGGCCATCAAGTGACCCCTTCGGCTGTTTATGATGTGGAAGTGGTGGTGTATGAATGCAAGTTGGCTGTACCCATGTTTGTTGTGCCTGGACAGACAGACGACATGATCCCGGGCAGTAATGCCATAAAAAAAGATTCTTCAACTGATGAGAGGGACTGAGAGCTACTGGCGACTCATGTCAGAGCCTAGCAGCGTCATTGATGAAGATTGCCACCGGTTCTTTTCTCTCCTTTCCAACACACAGAAATGGAGGGGTGAAACTGTGCCTGACAAGGTTGGCACGCTGAAGCTTTAGCAATGTGTCATGCTCCAGCCGATGAGTGAACACCTTGTTTGGGGTAAGCTTCCTGCCTCAGCACCTTTGTCAGTTGACAGCACAGTGATGATCGAACCGACCCAGTCATGGTGTAGATCAAGGAAGATTCTAGTTGGTAGGGTGATTTCACCAATGTGGGGTGATCGATACCTGCCCATGAAAATCATCAACCCCACCAGTGAGCCTGTGATGTTTAAGAAAAACTCAGAGCTAGCAGATGTGTTTTACTGTGTTGCTGTTGAATATTTGTCTCAGCCTGACGACATCCAAGTTCACTCCCAAGTTGTGTCTGCTGCTACAGAGGAAAGGTCTAAGGAGGACATCAAGGCAGCGCTATACAGGCTTGGTCTGCAAGATCTGGATCTGGATGCTTGCGCTGTCTCCGACCTTTGGAGAGACAGGCTTTTCCGGCTCATCGAGAGACATGAGACAATATTTTCGCGGGACAAGATGGACTGTGGGGAAGCATCTGACTTTGTGCACAAGATACATCTGGTGGATGAGAGGCCTTTCCGCCTGCCTTATCGCAGGGTGCCACCAAATTACTATGAGAAGCTAAGAACCGCTCTCAGTGAGATGGAAGAGAAGGGCATAATTCGGAAATCCACAAGTGAATATGCATCACCCTTGGTTCTTGTTTGGAAGAAAGACGGAAATTTGCGCATCTGCACTGATTTCAGATGACTCGATGCGAGGACAGTGAGAGACGCACACCCACTGCCTCATCAGGCTGATGCTCTTGCCGCACTTGGAGGAAATGTATTTTTCTCCACCATGGACCTCACGTCAGGATTCTATAATGTACCTCTATTTGAAGGACACAAGAAGTACACCGCCTTTTCCTCCCCCTTTGGGCTTCATGAGTACAACCGAATGCCACAGTGTCTCTCGAACAGCCCCGCTACATTTATGAGAATGATGCACTCTATTTTCGGAAATGAGAATTTCACAAGCCTCTTGTGCTACCTTGACGATCTCATGGTCTTTGGTCCAACAGAACAAATAGCACTTGAGCGGTTGGAGATGGTTTTCTCCTGCTTGAAGGACCACAACCTCAAGTTAGCGCCAAAGAAGTGCCAATTTCTCAGGAGATCAGTGAGATTTCTTGGCCATGTCATATCTGAGTCAGGAGTCCAAACAGACCCTGGAAAGGTCGAAGCCATTTGCAGAGTGCAGGCATCTGACTTGATGGATAGTGATGGTATCACTCCCTCTCAAAAGAAGATTCAATCTTTCTTGGGGATGGTGTTGTATTATCAACATTTTATTGAGGATTGCTCCATTAAGGCTAGACCCCTATTTAAGCTCATCTCGGGTCAGAAGGCAATTGGTAAGGCCAGGCGAGGAATGAAGTCTAAATTGAAGCAGTCGAGTTGTGTCAAGCTGTCAGCAGAGAACTGGACAACCGAGTGTCAGAAAGCCTTTGAAACTCTGAAATATGACCTGTCCCAAAGGGTAACACTGGCTCATCCTGACTTCGGAAAGCCTTTTATTCTTGCTGTAGATGCTTTGTTTGATGGCATCGGAGCTGTTCTGTCCCAGCTCAGTGCTGGGGAAGAAGTTGCAAGGCCAGTCGCATTTGCTAGTAAAACGCTGTCAAGAGCCCAGCTGAACTATCCAGCTCACAGGCTGGAATTTTTCGCTTTAAAATGGGCCATATGTGAAAAGTTCTCCCACTGGCTAAAAGGGAGGCACTTTACTGCATGGTCTGACAACAAGCCCCTGACCTATGTCTTGACGAAACCCAGGCTGGATGCCTGTGAACAAAGATGGGTTTCAAAACTGACAGCTTATGATTTTGACCTGAAATATGTGCCAGGGCCCAAGAATACAGTGGCTGATGCCTTGAGTCGTGAGCCCTTTGTGCAGTCCTGTGTCAGTCATCGTTTGGTAAAGGAGCCATATCTGTCTTTGTTGGATCAAGTTAATGGAGTTGTCAATGATACTGTACAACATGCTTTCCGTTTGACCACCAACTGTCAAGCTGTTCGATCTGCAGGAGGCCAATCGACCGAAGGACAAGTTTCTTCTCAGTTACCTGGAGGTGCAATTGCTGCTGGAGAAGTGTCCGCAGTGTTGGACGCACACCGGACTGGCGGTGTTTCTTTGCTGCCAGGAACGAGCCCAACATCGCTACAGCTGCCCAAAGAAGATTCATCTGTTGTTGTCCCTCACAGTCAACTACAAAATATTCAGCAGCAAGACCCCACGGTTAGCAGAGTTCTCTTCTATGTGAACAGACACAAAAGACCGTCAAGACATGAAAGAACGACTGAGTCGAGCTGTGTGCTCAGATTGTTGAGACACTGGGATAAGTTCAAAGTTTGTGGTGGAATTCTCTATCGAGTGAAGAAGGACCGCTTCATGAACAGGAAAATCTTTCAGTTTTTCATTCTAGACTCGCTGAAGAAACAGGTCTTACATGGCGTTCATGACGCAGCTGGTCATCGGGGCCGCTCTAGGACATTCTCTCTGGCCAGCAAAAGATTTTCCTGGATAGGAATGGAAAAAAATATATCTTGAGACATGTTGTGAACTGCCAGAGGTGCATTTTGGGTAAGACACCTGAACCAGAAGCCCGTGCACCTCTTGAGAACGTCCGCACTTCGGCTCCCATGAAATTAGTGTGTATTGGTTTTTGGACAGCGGGATCAGGCATTCCCCTCCAGAAACCAATCAGCAAAGCAAGTTGCCCGGTGCCTGTGTGACAGGTTTTTCTGCATCTATGGATTCCCTAAAAGGATTCATTCGGACCAGGGAGCTAACTTTGAGAGTAGGCTTATCAAGGATCTTCTTGAGATGGTGGGAGTGCAAAAGTCCCACACGACTCCATATCATCCAAAGGGCAACGGTATCACTGAAAGATTCAACAGAACTCTTGGAGGTATGATTAAGACCCTTTCCCCGAAATCCAAGTCCAGATGGCCGCAAATGCTCCAGACTCTGATGTTTTGCTATAACTGTACAGTGCATGAGACCACAGGCTTTGCCCCGTTTTACCTGATGTTTGGTCGTGTCCCACGCTTGCCTGTTGACGTTATGTTCCATCATGACTTGGAGAACTCCACCGTTGTCAGCCACAATGAGTTTGTGTGCCATCTAAAAAGGGTTTTCATGGGGACGGCGTGGCGAAGTTGGTAGAGTGGCCGGGCCAGCAATCGGAGGGTTGCTGGTTACTGGGGTTCAATCCCCACCTTCTACCATCCTAGTCACGTCCGTTGTGTCCTTGGGCAAGACACTTCACCCTTGCTCCTGATGGCTGCTGGTTAGCGCCTTGCATGGCAGCTCCTGCCATCAGTGTGTGAATGTGTGTGTGAATGGGTGAATGTGGAAATACTGTCAACGCGCTTTGAGTACCTTGAAGGTAGAAAAGCGCTATACAAGTATAACCCATTTATTTATTTATTTATCGAGGCCACACGGATTGCTAAACAGCACACAGTTGATGAGTAGGATCGTCATGCTAAGACAGGGGTCGGCAACCCGGGGCTCCGGAGCCGCATGCGGCTCCTTGACCACTCTGCTGGGCTCAGCTACATACATGCCGACCCCCCCGATTTTCCCAGGAGATTTATGGATCTCAGTGTCCCTCATAGATTACTCCCAGGGAAAAAATAATCCTATTTACACTCTAATTACTAAATAAAGGGCGTGCCCTAATTGCACTGCAGTAATTGTCCTCTATAGCATTTACATACAGCGTGCCAGTCCAGCCACATGTTGCATGTTGTTATTACTTGCACACACAGGAGACAGCAAAGCATACTTAGTCATCAGCCACACAGCTTACACTGACGGTAGCCGTATCAAACAACTTTAACATTGTTACGTTACAAATATGCGCCACACTGTAAACCCACACCAAAAAAGAATGAAAAACACATTTCTGGAGAACATCCCACCGTAACACAACATAAACACAACACAACCATTACCCAGAATCCCATGCAGCCCTAACTCTTCCGGTCTACATTATACACCCCCGCTACCACCAAATCCCCCCACACATCAACCCCCCCCCCTCTCCGTGCGTTGGTTGAGCGGAAGAGTTAGGGCTGCATGGGATTCTGGGTATTGGTACCGTCAGTGTAAGATGTGTGGCTGCTGAGTTAGTACGCCTTGCTGTCACTTACGTGAGCAAGCTGAAATTGCATTCTAAAATTGCATTCTACGTGTTGTCGAACAGGTACACTGTTAGGGCAGACTGTAGAGGGCGCCAAATGCAGTGTCATCACGCTCTGATATTCGGGAGTCTCCCGGGGAAAATGAGAGGGTTGGCAAGTATGACGCTATCAAGTGCCATTCATTCAAAACTCGCGGGCTGCACTAACATCAAATTTCCACATTAAAGTGCGTGCCGGTGCTTGCCGGTGCGTGTGTCGGAGACCCCTAGTTAACATAGCACAAAGCGTTTAAGCTTTGTATGCGGTGTTATTCATTTTAAATTTAAATTTTTTTTTTGTGGCCCCCATTACTTTCTTTAATTTGTGAAACTTGCCAAAATGGCTCTTTGAGTGGTAAAGGTTGCCGACCCCTGTGCTAAGATATACAACTGCAAGGTTAAAGGGTCACAGTTAGTTGTGGTTGACAGAGTGCTGCTTGCCAATCGAGGTAAAAAAGGGAAGAGGAAAGTTGCAGACCAATGGGACTCAACCCCTTTTGACGTTGTGTCTGTGAGATCAAGGATCAATCTGTACAGGATTCGTGATGCTACAGGGAAAGAGAGGGTAGTACACCGGAACTTGTTGCTCCCAGTTGATTTCCTGACATTCCCCAGGTGTGATGAAGCCCAGGCCATTTCTGATGAGTGTTTTGTGTGATCAGGATGATGTTCAAGCACGGACTAAGGAATGGCTCATGCAGTCCTCGGTTCAGGCAGATGCAAGAACTGATGATGAAATTGAGGATGATCATCTCGATGGAGGCTGTCAGATGGATGGCATTATGGAAGGCCAGTCTGTGGAATTGGCGATCAACCTCCCTGCCGGATCTGGAAGCAGCCACATGAGTCACGCATGCACTGAACTTTCATTTGACCCTGTAGTTCACACACCACATTTGACAGACCTTCCTGTTGTCCTAGACAACTCGTCCCCACTACAAGTTGAGTTAGAAGAAGTAGTCTGTACACACCCACTAGACACTCAGAGACACTTAGTCTCCACAAGGTGTGGTAGAAGTATTAGGCCACCCAATAGACTTATTTGGGAGATGTCATTCCAGAGGGTTGTTGTACCACCAGTAGTATGGGTGTAATTCTTTGATTTAAATTTTGGGACGAACCGTGATATTGTTGACTTGTATTAGGACAATTGATTAATGTAAAATTGATTTGCTATGCCGGACGCTAGTAGCGCCACTGCTGGGCGTAGATACATATGTATGTGTATGTGAAATGTATATGACATTTCTACTGGTCTGTGATAGGTACAGGTTTTGGTACCCTCCTGTGCCTACACACTTCTTGAGGAAGAATTTCTGACATTGACTTTTCCGTTGTACATCATTGCCCGAGATCCTCATACTGTTTCTACTTTTTATCGTTGATACTGTTCATGTTTTGCCTCACTTCAGCATAATTTAAGGGGGGTATATGTAACGGTGTAGAAACAGACGCTCATTATGCTTGATTTAATTATCAGAATCAGAATCAGAATCAGAATGAATGAAGTTTTGCAACAGCGCCTGTTGCTGGCGAGAAGTGGTATGTACGATTACCTGCGGGAAGTGCTCAGAACTGTGAAGCCTTCCAACTGGTGAGACACGTTTTTGCATTGTCCGGAATTGTTTACTAATTAGTGAATATTGACTGTTTATATTTTGATTAGTACAAACCCCATTTCCATATGAGTTGGGAAATTGTGTTAGATGTAAATATAAACGGAATACAATGATTTGCAAATCCTTTTCAACCCATATTCAATTGAATGCACTACAAAGACAAGATATTTGATGTTCAAACTCATAATTTGTTTGTTTTTTTTGCAAATAATAATTAACTTATAATTTCATGGCTGCAACACGTGCCAAAGTAGTTGGGAAAGGGCATGTTCACCACTGTTACATGGCCTTTCCTTTTAACAACACTCAGTAAACGTTTGGGAACTGAGGAGACACATATTTTAAGCTTCTCAGGTGGAATTCTTTCCCATTCTTGCTTGATGTACAGCTTAAGTTGTTCAACAGTCCGGGGGTCTCCGTTGTGGTATTTTAGGCTTCATAATGTGCCACACATTTTCAATTGGAGACAGGTCTGGACTACAGGCAGGCCAGTCTAGTACCCGCACTCTTTTACTATGAAGCCATGTTGATGTAACACGTGGCTTGGCATTGTCTTGCTGAAATAAGCAGGGGCATCCATGTTAACGTTGCTGAGATGTTAACATATGTTTATGTTAAAATAGCTTTGATGTAGTTATTTGATTGCATCTTACTGTAGCTTAGTTGGGCAACACGGGGGTAACAGGGGTTAGTGCATGTGCCTCACAATACAAATGTCCTGAGTTCAATCCCGGGCTCGGGATCTTTTTGTGTGGAGTTTGCATGTTCTCCTCGTGACCGCATGGGTTCCCTCCGGTGGACAGCTTCGACGTAGTGAAGCTATATTTAATGTAGAATACTTGTAAAACTTAGCTCACTACATTTTCCAATGGCTTGCCCTCTACTGTGCCTCTGCATGGATATGATCTTTGGTGAACCTCAGCAGGACCAAGTGATAGATGTCCCGGTGCAGTTTTTTCTGAGGTTACAATGTGTTTGCACGCCTTTGCTTGATGTCTTTGATGCTTGGATATCGCCATGCAGGGCCTCTATCAGATTTTGGAGTAAACTACGTGTCTGGTTGCAGTGGGCAAACGGACAGAGACAGTGAGAGTCCCTGTGGAGGATAAGGTAACAGGTGGACCGAGTGCCATTCACAAATGTCAGACAGCACAATGCTTGCATCTCCTGCTGGTGCTGATAGCATCTTTTGTGTGTCTGCTCAGCCCTGCTCCCTATTTCACTGCTCAGCGACTTTACATCCAGTTGCCTTTGACTGTCTGCAGAATAGCCCCCAGATCCAATATCGCTGCACCACTGTAAGACAATTACCCGCTTTAATAACAGGCGTCATCGTTCAATGGATAGAATATGAGATATGAATTCAAAATTTGCGTGGCATGTGTTTGCATGCATGCCTCGTGATGCAAGTATTTCCAGACCCCATCTGCACCCTCGTTGATCATTAGCCAAAAAGTCTTTATGAGTTTTCTTTCATAACAACTTTCAAGGTTCTCTTTAATGATAAATGTTTCATTACGGACGGAATTGATTCATTGTTTGTCAAAGCCTGAATCTTTTTTCTTTGACTTCATATGCAACCAGGTGCTGTGACTGCAGTCACTACAACAACAGCCATTTTAATATCAAGTTGGAATTTTATAGTGTTAGAGCGGTCAGAGTGCATTTTCATTGGCCTAAGGGACCATTGCCGTGGCGTGCAAGGAGCCATAACGCAGAGAGAATGAACTGGAGGGAAAAGGAGCTGATAAGTCATTTATGAGACATAAATTCTTAATAAGCATGATGATGACAGAATACAGACTGAAAGCACACAACGCCATATGGAATATGAGGAAGGCTTGTCATAAAACAATAGATGGAAATTATTTTGAACAAGTTTATTAGCACCTCTCAATCAGATGTATGTGCAATGTACGAACGACTTTAAAATTATTAATATGTTGGAAGTAATTTCTTGCTCGCCTTGGTTTTTTAGCAAGTTGCTAGACATGCTCTCTTAACATTATAATTATAATGTGCTACAATTTCAGAATACAGTAAAAATTGAAGGCAAATTAATGAAATTAAGAAGAAAGTAAGGACACGCTTACTAATTGTCTCCTGGGGGCCTCTGTGAGTCTTAGCTAAGACAGACTGTGGGCAAAAGCAGCATTTTTAACAGCTATACAGTGGAAGCTCAATTTACAAAGCCCTCTATGTCTGACATTTTAGATCAAGCCAAATATGCCTCCGTGTGTGAACTATGTCTCTGTGTACTAACGCTTCATTCATTCATTAATTGTGCGCCTCGCCTGCAGGCACAAGGCGGGACACAGCATTTTTGGGAAGGCGGAGCCCTCCACGTCACTTGCTGCACAGTTCACTACATCTGTGTTTTTCGCCTTTTGACATGTTTTGTCCAATTTGCTGACTCAATATGAGTCCCAAAAAGACAACAGACCATTGTGGAAGACAGGAGGGAATCGCTGTGGAATTTGGAGTTAAAAAACAAAAAAGCACTATTTTCGAGAAGTAAATTAATGGTACTCACAAATATGGGAAATTGGACGATGCAGACTTTTCTGGAAAAGGATACCAAAGCAGACTTATTTCCCAGCTGGGGAGAAGACTTACCTTTCGTTTAGTGGCACCTCTTCCAAAGCACACAAACACACACGGCTCCTCCTCCTGATTTTTCCCTTTAATCTAAGTGGATTTCACTTATTTAAATGTTTATTCTTGCCGCAAAACAGTATGTTTGTTAAAGTTAAGGATTTTTTTAACATTTCTGATAAATTGTGGGGGCACCAAAGGGACGTCTGTGTGTGTGAGCATTTTAACATAGCGTGTTGGCAGAGCAGCACATACAGAGGACAGCAGTGTGTTGTTGTTTTGGCTTGTTAATAATAAGGAAGTTAATCCACCACCCCATTACGTCTGTTTGATATACAGAACTGTATAGCACTTTATATTGTGGTCAAAGTGCACAAACCGTCACTAAAATATGGACTTTTGTTGAGGCTTCAACTCATTATTGTGGGAATGCCTTGTAACATTCACATGTTGTTCTACACCAAAACATCATCTTTTTATAGTTGAGTGAATTCCTTTTATCGATTATCATATTTATTTACCTGGGGATAGGTTGATTGGCAACACTAAATTGGCCCTAGTGTGTGAATGTGAGTGTGAATGCTGTCTGTCTATCTGTGTTGGCCCTGTGATGAGGTGGCGACTTGTCCAGGGTGTACCCCGCCTTCAGCCCGAATTCAGCTGAGATAAGCTCCAGCACCCCAAAAGGGGCAAGCGGTAGAAAATCGATGGATGGATTTTATTCCATCGTTTTATTTGACAGCCTTCTTCTCCCCCAGTTTTCATCCGATCAGCACTGTTTTAATATCAATACGTCCGACTCGGCCGGGACACCGTTGCTAATATTTGTTTGTCTCACTGATTACATGGAATTCCAGGCTTTCCAGGATATTCTTCTGTTTTTGATGGCCTTCTTCTGCCCCAGTTTTCATCCGACCAGAACCGTTCAAGTTATTTATGGGAATTCCGGCTCTTTGTGGAGAGCCAGCTCTTTCAGCTCCCAAGTGGCTCCCCAGATTTTGTGTTACTTAAATTAATGTATTACCAAATGATGAATCACTAATGTAAAAACACATGAAATATAACCTATGTATAGTATCTATATGGCTTTATTGATAAACTTAACTTGCCCCAAGTAGAGGAGTTCAAGTACCTCGGAGTCTTGTTCACGAGTGAGGGAAGAGTGGATCGTGAGATTGACAGGTGCGGTGCGGCGTTTTCAGTAATGCGGACGCTGTATCGATCCGTTGTGGTGAAGAAGAAGCTGAGCCGGAAGGCAAAGCTCTCAATTTACTGGTCGATCTACGTTCCCATCCTCACCTATGGTCATGAGCTTTGGGTTATGACTGAAAGGACAAGATCACGGGTACAAAGGGCCGAAATTAGTTTCCTCCGCCGGGTGGAGGGACTCTTCCTTAGAGATAGGGTGAGAAGCTCTGTCATTCGGGAGGAGCTCAAAGTAAAGCCGCTGCTCTTCCACATCCAGAGGAGCCAGATGAGGTGGTTTGGGTATCTGGTCAGGACTCCGAACTCCTCCCTAGGGAGACGTGTAGGGCACGTACAACCGGTAGGAGGCCACGGGGAAGACCCAGGACATGTTGGGAAGACTATAGCTGTGTCCCAATTCTGGGTCAGCATCCTTCGGAGGACCCGGCCTACGCAGCCTCAGAAGGCTGGACCTTCCGAGGCACCTCCGGAGGATGCGTCACCCTTTGTTAAATGGGACAGTCTGGCCTGCAAAGGATACTTACATTTGAAAGTGTATTCGCTGCCGCTGCCGGTGCCGCTGCTTGTATTTGCCGCCATCGTCAAAAAGATCTGGGTTGAACAAAGGCGCGCAAAGCATCTTGGGATATGGGAGGCCACAAAGGATAGTCGCGGTGCATCCTCCGAATACAGGGAAAAGAAGGGCGCATTCGTCGGCTGCATTTGGAGGAGCCTTCAAATTTGAATGAATTGGGACAGCCTTCCCGCAGCGTTGAGACGTAAGCGGCCTTCAAATTCGTCCTTCGAAGGATGCAGACCCTGAATTGGGACATAGCTTTTGTCTCCCGGCCTGCTTGGGAACGCCTCGTGATCCCCAGGGAGGAGCTGAACAAAGTGGCTGGGGAGAGGGAAGTCTGGACTTCTCTGCTTAGGCTGCTTCCCCCGCGACCCGACCTCGGATAAGCGGAAGAAGATGGATGGATGGATGAATGGATAAACCTAACATAAAATATACATAAATATAATTTAAATAAATAAGACACAAACACAAGATTTACTTGACAAAATATACCTTAAAAGTGCAACCATGTACATTGAAAAACAAAACACAAAATCAACTAAACATCACTTGACCAAATGTAACTTAAAATGTGCAAAACAAAAAGAAAAAACAGCATCCAGGTGAGGTTTTAATGAAGATTGGCATTAAATAAAAACAATGGCCTCGGCTTTGAGGGACTGATTCGTTTCTACTCCTCCATCTGCCCTGTTTTGGAGAAGATTCTTTCTGAGGGGACAGATGTTGCTACTATGCACATTCTACATGTGAAAGTGCAGGTAGGTTGTGGAGTCTGCTCAATATGACATTTTTACTTTACAAAGTGTACACTCTGCCTTTCCGCAGTCTTAACACTTTAAAATGTGTCCAAATGTTACTCCTTTTCCTGCCGTCACTAATCTTCAATAAAATGGTAACATCCTGTAAAATCCTCTCGCTCTCGTCTCTCTCCTTCCAGTTAGTGCGCTTGTATGCCTGTAACCCCTCTCCCTCCTGCGCAGTGTAGTCACAGTCACACATGTTGACCAATGCGGCCTTGGAAGATTATTTTTTTATTAAAATGCTTTCAATTGGGAGCTGGCTCTCTTGATCCCGAGCCGGATCCCGTCGTCCACTTCAAAGAGCCAACTCTAACCCATACTTGCCAACCCTCCCGATTTTCCTGGGAGACTCCCGAATTTCAGTGCCCCTCCCAAAAATCTCCTGGGGCAACCATTCTCCCGAATTTCTCCCGACTTCCACCCGGACACAAATATTGGGGGCGTGCCTTAAAGGCACTGCCTTTAGCGTCCTCTCTCACCTGAAAAGGAGACTATTATATATGTCTCTGTTATCCATAGGTTTATCTATAACCCATAAAGTAGGCAGGCCTGGAGCTATTTCTTAGCGTGTGTTTATTCAAGCCGGCATGTTAATACACTGACACACAACAGCCGGATTCCCATCATGCATTGCTTCAAAACTACGGCAAGTAGTAATGTCCAAAAACATAATAGAGACGAAGCAGAAGAACAAAGAAGAGACATGGCGACGACAAGTAAGAAGAAGAAGCATGCTTGCAAGTTCCAAAAGGATTGGAAAAAATAATTTGAGTTCATCCAGGACAACTCGAAGGGAAGGGTTATGCTGCCTGCACATTTTGTAGATCAGACTTCTCCATTGAACACGGTGGCCGAACGGATATACTCATTCATGAACAGATTATTTATATATGTATATGTATATATACATATATATATATATATATATATATATATATATATATATATATATATATATATATATATATATATGTATATGTATATATATATATATGTATATGTATATATATATATATGTATATGTATAAATATATATATATGTATATGTATATGTATATATATTATATATATATATATATATATATATATATATATATATATATATATATATATATATATATATATATATATATATATAAGAAATACTTGAAAATATATACACCCCCCACCTCAACACCCCCCCCCCCCCATCTCCCGAATTCGGAGGTCTCAAGGTTGGCAAGTATGCTCTAACCCTCTCGTTTGTGACCGTCCGATCACTAGCTCGCTAGCACAAGTATCTAAACATGAAGCTCGGTTGGGACAACATAGTAGCAATTTTTTTACATTCCCAAAACTCCCAGAGTTCCCGGACTCCCGGACATTTTTCCCATTGAAAATGAATGGGGCCAATTGTGAAACTTGCAGAATTCCCACATTTCTCAACTTTCGCAGTTCAAAAATGTCCCGGATTACTAGGAGATACCGCTTTTTAATACCACCGTTATCAGAATACAACCGTTCCACCATCAGAGCGTTTCTCTTAGTCAAGATATTCAAGCTAACGATTTTTCGGAGGCCAAAAACTTGGTAGTTTTTCAGGTATTTACGATGTTCTGTAACACCTATTCTCTAATAAAAATTGGTATTACTTCCACATTTCCTGACCGATTCCAGTGGCAACAAAATTGTGCTGTGTCGCATATTTCACGAAATTCACATTGAAATGACTCAGGATTTTCGAAGTTCAAAAACTCCACATTTCTCTCTCTGTTTGAACTGTTTCTCCATCCACACGCTCCACTCACCATGGACATTTGAGCCGGATTTTTTACCGGATACAAAAATTCCTGCACTACCAGAAATTAGCAGGACTTTCCCCCATTGAAAATAAATGGGCAATATACAAACTTTTACACACGCCACATTTTTCAACGTATTTGAACGGTTCCAAAGACAAAATTCTCCTTGCTCTTGTTACTCAACTGCTAGCGTGCTGCCGGTAGCATGCTAAATTTGTCAGCTAATTTTACACTTTTTTCGTTAATTTCACAGCTATACACTTTAGGCATATAACTTGGTATGTGACACATGCTAACTGTTAGCATGCCAACGTTACTATGCTATCATTAGCATGCTAACTTTTTTGGCTAATTTTGCAACCTTTTACCCCAGAGTCAAACAACGTCCTTCTTGACATATGCTAACTGTTAGCATGCTAGCACTAGCATGCTAACTTTTTAAGCCATTTTTGCCAAAGTACACCTTTGATTCATTAAACTTGGTACCTGACACATGATAACTGTTAGCTTGCTAACAAGAGCATTTCAGTTGGACTCGAGCGTTTCCGCAGTGGCATTCACACGCAATTCCCACCAGAATTGCACAGATCGTAGTTCATATTTACATTATTTGTTACAGAGACATTTGCTTCCCTATACAAACTTTTAGATTTAAAAACCCTGTTAAAGAACCAGTTAAATGGGTAAACCAAGGTTCTACCGTCGCTCAAAATAACTATTGGTTTGTAATGGATAAATAAGTATTGGGAATTGTATGTAAAAAATTGACATGCCAATCAGACATTAACTAAGATTAACTAAAATAATATAAACTGTGTAATTCTTAATCAATATGCTATAAAAAAAAATATCTTAATTTTGTCTGGTCCATTACTAAATATGGTTCCTTGCCCATAATACATCAATGCCTTGATGGCATTTCTACTACAAAAAAAATAAGATAATAAATGCCCATTATTCTTTTGATGTGAATTCACTGAATTATTCAGATTTTTTCTTTTGGATCCTTTCTCCTATGGTTTAATGTCAGTGGAGAGGTGTTATTGAACCCCAGGTGACACATTTACTATATTACCTGGTGTTGTCTGCAGAACTGTCCAAGTATATCACAATGTGTCTTGTCTTTCAGTCTGAGGTCGCAGGCATTTCTGTACTTCTGGAGACTTTGAGAGAGTGAGAAAAATACTTTATCATCACACTGCGTCAGACGACTGCCTAACTGTAATAACTGATCATGTTATAATCATAGCTCAGTCACTCCAGACTCATGTACCCTCCTCCTTTATGACAGCAGCAGGGCTCTCTCTGTCACTCTGATTTGAGCCAAACTGGCAATTTGACTTCACAGAGCCAAGCCTCAACTTCTGAAGAGTCTTTATCATTCCAAGAGTTTCCTTTTTCAGGCTAATCTAAGAGCGCTTTTCCCATTTTAATCTGTGCCTGTGTATGAAGAGTGCCCCATCAGGGCTGCCATACACCAGGAGATTAATGAATCCAATTTGCAAAAGTGACCTTTTGGCTGCTAAAGCATCGCTGCAGTTAAGCTTCTTAAAGCCTTCTTTAAACATTTTTGTATTTTTTTTTTCTAGCAAACCAATCTGAAAACCAGAGCAAATAAGCAAATCAAGAGTTTGAGCCAGATTCAGTGTTAAAGTGTGTTGATATGGTCTTTGCATGGGGCAACGGGGACACGTGTCAAATGTAGAATGATCAGACTTACAAGCTTGGTACAGTTAAAAGTTAATGCTTCATTATATTGTGCAAAATAATCATGTTGTGTAAGTTTGTACAATAAAGTGGCTTTCTTTTCGCATAGGGCCCTATTCTAATACAACAATATTTTAATATAAAATGAAATTTAAAAAAATTGCACAACTACGCAGGTTTTGGCTGCGCAACATTCTTTTCAACTTAGTTTGCGGGCTTTCATCCAATTTGCGCACTCTCGGTGGAACAACTCTAGAAAGTATGTGCTTTTGACGCGTCTCTAACCCCGAATTTCCACTGACTGCGGAACGACCGTGGACCGGCTTCACCGCGGGAGGTCTGCGCCATCTGCTGTCAAGCAATCCCCACCACCAATCTGTTTTTGGCTCCGTCGTGCAGCGAGATAGCGCAGACTTTTACGAGATCTCGCAAAGCCGCGCATAATCACGTGATAAGGGAGGTAGTAGTATTAAAGCGAACCTCCAAACCACCAAATTTATTCTGTCCTTCCAGAGAAGCAGAGGCAAATAAACTTGGTCCTGTCACTTTAAGTTATGCAGCAAGCAACATTACAACAGTAACATCATCCCTGGCTTTCCCGGTCTCCATATCAGCTGATATTTGACACAGGCCCCCATATCCCCATTTAGCTGCCCGGGATATGCCTGTACATTATTCTTTCATCTTGGACCTCTAGAATGAGCATGTCCTCATCCATTTGTGTCAACAAAATGACATTAAGTCTAAAAACCTTTGACAAGTTAATTTAATGTTCGTCTCCACCCTATAGGTCCTTTCAAAGTGTAAAATACAATCCGCCTTGAAGGCGGAGAATTTTTTATTGAAAGTAAGCTGGATACTTAATTTTGTGTTTGTGCATGACTTCCTGTCCAACACTAACAGATTTTGTGCGAAATTGAACGGATTTGCAGAACGGTAACGGCATGCCCGTGACGTTCCGCGGGCAGTGGAAACAGACACATTGACTTGAAAAAAACGGAAATAGTCCGCCGGCATGCGTGTACCGGCCCGCGGCTGTTAAGCTTTCAGTAGAAATTTGGGGTAATGCTGGTATAAGTCCGGCATCCCGCGAAGGTGAAGCTTTATATTGCACTTTAAAGGCCTACTGTACTGAATTTTTTTTATTTAAACGGGGATAGCAGATCCATTCTATGTGTCATACTTGATCATTTCGCGATATTGCCATATTTTTGCTGAAAGGATTTAGTAGAGAACATTGACGATAAAGTTCACAACTTTTGGTCGCTGATAAAAAAAGCCTTGCCTCTACCGGAAGTAGCGTGACGTCAAAGGTTGAAAGGCTCCTCACATTTCCCCATTGTTTTCAATGCAGCGGGAGCGATTCGGACCGAGAAAGGGACGATTACCCCATTAATCTGAGCGAGGATGAAAGATTCGTGGATGAGGAACGTGAGAGTGAAGGACTAGAGTGCAATGCAGGACGCATCTTTTTTCGCTCTGACCGTAACTTAGGTACAAGCTGGCTCATTGGATTCCACACTCTCTCCTTTTTCTATTGTGGATCACGGATTTGTATTTTAAACCACCTCGGATACTATATCCTCTTGAAAATGAGAGTCGAGAACGCAAAATGGACATTCACAGTGACTTTTATCTCCACGACAATACATCGGCGAAACACTTTAGCTACGGAGCTAACGTGATAGCATCGGGTTTATCTGCATATAGAAACAAAAGAAATAAGCCCCTGACTGCAAGGATAAACAGAAAATCAACAATACTATTAAACCATGGACCTGTAAATACACGGTTAATGCTTTCCAGCCTGGTGAAAGTTAACAATGCTGTTGCTAACGACGCCATTGAAACTAACTTAGCAACGGGACCTCACAGAGCTATGATAAAAACATTAGCTATCCACCTACGCCAGCCAGCCCTCATCTGCTCATCAACACCCGTGCTCACCTGCGTTCCAGCGATCGACAGTGCGACGAAGGACTTCACCCGATCACTGATGCAGTCGGCGGCTAGCGTCGGATAGCGCGTCTGCTATCCACCTCAAAGTCCTCCTGTTTGTGTTGCTGCAGCCAGCCGCTAATACACTGATACCACCTACAACTTTCTTCTTTGCAGTTTTCATTGTTCATTAAACAAATTGCAAAAGATTCACCAACCCAGATGTCCAAAATACTGTGGAATTTTGAGATGAAAACAGAGCTTTTTGTATTGGATTCAATGGCGTCCGAATACTTCCGTTTCAACGATTGACGTCACGTGCAT